>NW_017671470.1:102463-127134 GCF_001879085.1 Nicotiana attenuata | reverse complement strand
ATATATGTGCATATATAAGCACACCCAAGAGTTCTGGCATTTTTAATGATTTTTAAACCAATTCATTGCCTATTTTAATACAACAAAATCCAATAATTATTCCCAAAATTATCATTTTGGCAAATAATTCATTTTTATTCTCACATTTGCACCAAAATATAATTAAGGTAATTTTTGCATATTTTTACAAATTTATTTGGTATTTTTAAAGCTAAATTGCATATAATTGCAATTATAGCCTGTTTTGTGATTAATAGCATTTTATAATTACAAAATTAGTTCCAGTATTTTTAAGTTAATATTTATGTAATATTTGTTTACTCAGTATTTTTAATTTATTTTTAAAACTATCATTGTTATTTTTATAAAATAAAACGGGGGAAAAGTGGCTATTTAAAATCTAGCCTCAATTTCATTTCAATTACAGCCCAATTTGCACCCCAATTCAACCCAATCCCAACCCCAAATCAATTTAAACCCGATTACTTGATCCAATCGCCCAAACCCGCCCGTTTTCTTTTTAAAATCTGAGCCATTGATCATTTTGATCAACGGCCTAGATCTCTTCTTTCCTTTTTTATTCAAACGACCCCTAAACCCTACCCCATTCTTTCAGAAGCGCCGCCTCTAACTCCTCTCTTCTCTCAAACGCTCTCGAGCTCTCTCGAAACCCTAATCGCTCTCTGCCACCTCCAACCCCAAATCCACCGGAATCTATGGCTGTTCTAACCATGGACGACCTATTCTCACCCCCTACTGCTCTCACGTGCTTGATACCTGAAGGTTCGAGGCCAGACCTCGAAGGTCCTCGCTCAGACCTTCATCGATTCGAAGTTTCCAGCCATCTCCGGCCTTGCTCCGGCGTGTCTTAGCCTCCTGAGCCTGATTTCGACCTTACCGACTGCGGATCTGATCTTTCTCTTCCAAGCCTTTCTCGTTTCTAGGGTTCTCAGAAACCCTAGCCTATTCGAGGTTCTTTTTCGTTTATTTGTTCGGATCTGTGCTCGATCTGTGCTATATGTGATGTTTTAAACGTTTTCCCCGATTTTCCTTTTTAAAATCTTTTGATTTCAAACTAGGGTTTCTGAGTCTGTTTGTTAATATTTTGTTCGATTCATTTGTTTATCATCTCAAGTTTGATTGGTGTTGAAAACCTAATTTTTGGAGATTTGTTTGAGTTTCTGAGTCTATCTGTTTGATTTACTTTGTTTGCACCTGATTAGTGTCGAAAACCCTAATTTTGGGGGTTTATTCGAGCTTCTGAGACTGTTTGATTGTTTTACTTGTTTATCGCCTCTAAACTCGATTGATTTCGAAAAACCCTAGTTTCTTCGGGGTTTACTCAAGTTCCTGAAGTTTACTTGTGCGATTCTCCTATTTGAAATTGTTCTACTTTATTTGAAGGTTTCAGCATCTCTTTGTGTGATTCTTTTGATTCTGCTTTCTTACTATCTGTCAAACTCGATTATGTTTTTAGAAAGGTTTTCACCTAACCTTTTGCATGCTTCTGATCTTTTCTCTCTTACTAAGCCAACGAAATTTGACCTACATGACTATCATGCTATTACTGTATGCTACCTCTCCTTGCCATAGCTTGGCCTCATATGTCTATTACTTGTGCACCTCATTTATATATTGAGTCCCTTCTGTGATTGATTTTCAAATTCGTGATTGATTTTCAAAACTTTTCCTTGTGCAGTTCTGATTTTTTACTCGCCCGTTAAGGGTTAATTGATTCTTCTTCTTTGTTTGGCCTTACCAGATCCTTTCCAAAATAAGTACACTCCTGTATTTAGACTTAATCCCCTACTATATGGTTTTACCGCTCCTTTTATGGCAACAATCATTCTGCTTACAAATTGATTTTCTTTCCTTATATTAATCCTGTTAAGTGCCCGTTGAGCAGTAATCCCTTGATTAAAGGAAAAACCTGTGTTAATTGATTTTGACTGTGATTATTTCCATGTTTGTGTTGAAACTGTATTTGTTACCTTGTTTTCTGCTCGTTTTCAAAACTATAAATACCTGTACTTCTTCCCTTTCAAGGGAGTGGGAACATGAACAAGTCATCACTTCTTCTCTCAAAATACACTCAGATTTTCTTTAAAAAATATTCGAGTTCTCTGTACTCATAAGCTTAAAGTTCTTTTGATTGTGGCTTGGTTTGAAAGTATCCTGCTTCTCTTTGCTTGCCTCTTCTGCAACTGGTATGTTACCTTTGTTTAATTTCTGCCACTCCCCTATGTGTTTATTCTCCAGTTCAATCTTTATTGGGTTTACTGCTTCCATAATGTAAATTTTGCAAGTTGGTTTGTCTCTTTGCTACATGAATCCCTATCCCCAATCCTTTTTTATGTTGAGTTATGGTTCAGAAACAGGACAACACTTGACATTGTTGTTCATGTATATGGACTGGACTCCCTGAGTCCTAAACTCTTTCAATTCCCATTCCCTTTTCCCCTTTATATGTATCTTGAGCTTAAGACCTTGGTCTGGCAGTGTCCTAATCACTGTCTAGACCATAGTCTGACCTTCAATAGGTCTGTGCTCTTATTTGCTGGCTGAACAGGCTTGGTCAGGGGTGTGCCATCCTACCTCATGGTTAGGTATGACCACCAGCCTGCCTTGGCATTCACCCCCCCCCCCCTACTGCACTTGCACTCATTCTTAGAATTTAAGTTCTGCCCCTCTCTTGTGAGCCTTGCTTTGGGACCCCTGAGCTCCCTCTGAACTTGGACACCTGAGGGTTGGCTCTTCCACACTGCACTATAACTCATTCTGATTAATATCTTGGGTATAAGCACTACCTGGGGTTCCTGAAACTCCTTGGATCTCTGAAACACCCTAGATAACAGAAGGCTTTGGAAATCTTGATCTCGGAAGTGGTTCAATCTCATATTATTAGACACTAAGTCTGAATTAGGCTGCTCGGATGTAGCTGATAGCTTCTGATGTACTTTTGATTTCAGTCTTGTTCTACTGGTCTGTAATGATTTGTATAAACTCATGGGGATTTAGTGAAAAAGGGAGGGGTTACTTTTATGCACAAAGGGTAGAAAATATGCCTATAGGATTTTGACTCTAATTTGTGCAATTTCACACGTAGAAAGCATGTCTATAGGATTTAACTTTTGAATTCTGCAACTACGCATGTAGATACCATGCCTATAGGGGTTTGCATATCTGTATATAATAGCATCATTAGGCAAACAGATAGGTTTAACAATAAAATGGCATATGTAGATATCTTGATTTACAAGGCTTCCATTAGTATTTAAAAAGGTATCACGTATAGAAAGCATGCCTATAGGGATTTTGAAACCAAAAATTGTCTCACTTATTCAAAACAGTGTTGATTTTTCTAAAGCAAATGACTTTTCTTTCTAAACCTACTCGGATGAACTCTGGTAAATATTTCCCAACCGATCTGCATTCTGGAACTCGTTTAGTTGTTAAACCACGTACCCTTTTCTGAAACTTTTTGTTACTCTAAAATTTTCTTTTAAAATCAGCTTGTGTTTTAAAATCAGTAGTTCTATCCAACACATAGACAAAAAAGGTTTAACTAATCAACTGGATCAGTCTTAGACAGCTGCATTCGAGTAAGCCTAATGTAGACTTCCTGTCCAAAAATATGTGTTGAACCAGTCCGCTTATCGCTTTAATTTAATTTAAGACTAAACCAGTACGTGCAAGACATGCTAAATTCTATGGCTTTATCTGATTTTAGGAGGCTTATGTGAGCCCTACTTGCTTATTTGCTTTCCCCTCTACTTGCATTATGTGTTTTGATTGACGCCTTAGTATTTTGTCCTTTGAAAACTCTCCAAAAGGCCCCAAACCCCTCTCCCATTAGGACTAGTTAGTCCAAATGCCTCCGGGACTGATAGGATTGGGACGGGTACTAGCATGCAATAAGTAACGAGACATTCCGCGCTTTAATACCTTAATGGGGTGGGAAGGGTAAATATGGATATGATGACCACGCGATAACACCACGTGTATAAACGGTTACCGGGTGTTGTGTGGGGTGATCCATATTATTTATAAACATAGGACCCCCTCTCCCCTTTATCTTTTTACTTGTTTATTTCGAAAACTGCTTTTTCTCAAATTTCAGCTTCTTTAACTGCTACTTCCAGCAATTATGTAAAATTTCTCCCTCTTTTCACTCGTTTATTCTGAATTTTAAAACTACTTCCTTCGCCAAATTTCAGCCTCTTTAACTTCGTTTTATTTCAAATTATTTGCAACTATTATATGAAAACCCCCTCGTATTTGTAATTCTTGCTTTTTTACTTGTTGTTTGCACTTAAAGTCACAATTGTAACATGGCCGGGAACCACACTAGTGGATCTTGAGGGGTGCCTAACACCTTTCCCTCGAGATAATTTCTAGCCCTTACCCAAACTCTGGTTCTTCATCTCAAATTCTTTTAAAGTGTCCTAATGCACTATAATCATTAGGTGGCGACTCTTCTATTCCAAAACCCAATTCCCAAATGGGAATGGAGTTGTCTTTTCCAAAAAATGTCGTAAACCCGATTTCTTGGGAAAAAGGGGGCGTGGACAGTCGCCGTGAATGATCACCTCCTGGTGATTCTATTCGAATTTTATTGCCTGGTGCAGGGTTGATGCTACGGCCCCAGCAGCGTGAATCCATGGCCGCCCCAGCAGCAAGTAATAGGATGCGGGCACATCTATTACTTGAAAATCAACATCGAACCAGGTTGGTCCCATCTGCAGACACAAGCTAATCTCACCAATGGTGGACCTCTGAGACCCATCAAAAGCTTTTACGTTGATTGCCCCTTCTTTTATCTCGTGCAGCCCTTTGCCCAACTTCTTGAGTGTTATCAGAGGACATATGTTAAGGCTGGAACCTCCGTCGACCAGGATCCTAGTGATGAAATAGTCCTCGCATTGCACGGTGATATGCAGGGCTCTGTTGTGACCCAGCCCTTCAGGTGGTAGCTCGTCCTCATAGAAGGTGATTTTGTGGCTCTCTAATACCTGTCCCACCATATTGGCCATTTCCCCGCTAGTGATGTTGCTTGGCACGTAGGCTTCACTTAACACCTTTAGCAGAGCATTTTTGTGTGCCTTGGAATTCTGCAGCAGTGAGAGGATGGATATCTGCGTTGGTGTTTTATTCAGCTGGTCAATGACCGAGTACTCTTTGGCCTGTATTTTTCTCCAAAAGTCGTCCGGACCTGTCTCAATGATGGGTGGTCGGTTGGAGGCCTGCTTGCTGGACTCAGCTAGGTATTCAGGGGTATAAACTCTCCCCGTTCTTGTCATTCCCTGTGCTGCAACAGTCTCTTCGAAACTGACCTTGCCTTTCCTCCTAGCCTCGGCTGTGTAATCCCAGGGTATAGCTTTTGTGTGGAATGACGGCATGACGGACATTGCCACTGGGATCGGTGTGGCCACCTTTACTTCGAACGGGACATGTTCGTTGGGTGGCAAAACTGCAACTTCAAATGGTGCTGGTGTTTTTGCTGATGGCGCTGCTTCGAACTCAAGAGGGATAGACACATCTACCTCAGTGACCTCAGATGGTTAGATCTGGACCATGATGGGGTTGAGGGTAACTGTTGGCTTCTTCGGGTCATCGCCCTCCGTGATCAACCCGATGGATCCTTCGGGATCCCCATCATCCTCTACTTCAATCATATGAATACTCCCGCCCTTATGGTCCGGCAGAGGGTTGTTGCGGACATTTGGGGCGGGTTCCTTTGCCACAATAACCTTATTATCGATTAGAGCCTTGATCTTGTCTTTCAAGGAACGACATTCGTTGATGGTGTGCCCTTTCATGCCGGAGTGGTATGCATAGGATTTGTGTGGGTTAACCCACTGAGAAGGGTTCTCAGGGGTTGTAGCAGGGATGGGGGTGACATAACCGGCGGCTTTGAATCTTTCATATAGTTGGTCAATGGGTTCAGCAATGGCTGTATATTATTTGGGAGGCCTGCGGTCAAAATTTGGTCGGGGTCTAGGGAAGTTCTAACGGGCAGGAGGTGACTGATAGTGGGATGGTTGAGCATTATAAGTTTGGTAGACATGTGCGGGTTGGGAATATCTGGGCGAAGTAGGCTGATATATGGGAGGTGGAGATGGTTGATAGGTGGGTGGTGAGGGTGCTTGGTAGTTCGGAGTGGGCTGATATGTGAGTGGAGGTGTTGGGTAGGTTTGGTACTTGATAGGAGATTTGGTTCTTTGTGCAACCATCACGTCTCCTACATCCCTCTTTTTGGACACACCACCGGACTGCAAGGCCTTATTTGTAGCTTGCAAGGCCTCGAAGTTTGTGACCATACCGCTCTTAATGCCTTCTTCAATTCATTCCCCCAGTTTGATAATGTCAGAATATTTGTGGCTTTCGATCATCATTAGTCGTTCATAGTATTGCAGGTCTTGGGCCCGGACAAAGAATTTGTTCATCTGTTCCTCTTCTAAGGCAGGTCTGACCTTAGCAGCCTCGGACCTCCAACGAGTAGCATACTCGCGAAATGTTTCTGTAGGCTTCTTCTTTAGATTTTGAATATAGAACACATCCGGCGCATTCTTTGTGTTAAACCTGAACCTGTCCATGAAATCGAACGCCATGCCTACCCAGCTTGACAATTTCTTTGGATCCTGGCTGATGTACCAAGACAGCGCATCTCCTTTTAGGCTCCTCATGAATAGCTTCATGTGGATTCTCTCGTCTTTCCCTACCCCGACCAGCTTGTCACAATACGTCCTCAAATGGACCCTTGATCACCTGTACCGTCAAACATCTCGAACTTTGGACGTTTGTACCCCTCGGGCAGTTCGACATCGGGCTATATCCAGAGATCTTCATAATTTAACCCTTTAATTCCCTTGTTTCCTTCAACGCCCTGGATCCGGCTAGTCAATTTCTTAAGTTCTTCAGCCAGGTTCCTGATGAGCAAATCTTTATCATCAGACTCGGGTGTGCCTGAGATGGGTTGGGTGGAGAGTGGCATGGTCTCCACGTAGATGGGGGTGTTATGGTGGGTGTGGAAGTGGTCATTTGTGGAGTTTTGGAGTTCTGGAAGGAGCAACGGGGTGTTGTTTGTTGTATGGCAAGTGTTGCATTGGGTCTTTAGTGGAACAGTATGAGGAGTGGGATGATTTTGTTGCTTCGGGATGTTTTGAGGTGGCGTAGGGTTTTGAGTCTTGGGAAAGGTGATATCTGGGGTGCTGAGTGAGAATGACAAACTTGCCAGATTCCGAACCTGGTTGAGCTCTTCCTGGAACTTTAGCAATTTCTGTTCAAGCTGGGATACATTTTCCTTAGGAACCTGAGTACCATGACCATTAGTGACCTCTACCCGTTCAGTTGAATTCTCCTTTCCGACGCTGTTCAAATCTTCCATCTTGCCTTTGTTCTTGTTTTTTATTGGACTAAGAGGAGGAGTGGGTGGAGGGCCCCTGGATCTCGTGGAATAGGATGATGTTGCTAGAGTGCACGAACTAACATTTGGGGAGGGGAATAAAACAAAAGTAAAAACAAAAGGTAACCAAGTTAGTGAGGATTACAGGAAGTATTGCAATATTTAAACACATAGTGTGGGAATGTAAATCGCGTCCTAATTTGGGGACCTCTTTTTGCCCGAGGTAGGCCTAGCGACAAGTTGATTTGGAGAACTTAGAATGCTAAAATGCTTCATTTTATTGATAAAAAAAAGACGAATCCCAAAACTACACTAAATAGCAATAAAATCACTAATGGCCATTGGCCTTATTACATTTTATAAAGCGAAAAGATAAACTCCTATCTATTTGGTCCCAGAAGGACCCTCCCCGGATTTGGCATCCTTTGCTCCGTCTAACAGCTTCCTCAACTCGCGAAGTCCCAGCAATTGGTAGGCCCTGACCAGATATCCGCTTTCGGTTCCTTCAGCATTTTGGCAGTCTTCGGTGGATGTTGGTGACCATGCCGAATCTGGGGATTTCGTGCCTCATTATCTGCAAAACAGAAGGGTTAGACCCTACCCCCACCAGACTCGACTATTTAACATCAACAATTAACATTAAGCATTTAGTTCTCCAAATAAATGCACAGAACGTGATGGTGTTCGTTTGGGTTTAGGGAAACCCAGTGGACTTTGGACAGGGCTATCTTAAAGGATCATTATGTGGACAACATAACTGATCCGGCTAGGTTTGACCATGATGCATGCACAATTTAAACGGAGTAAGGTTTCTATGGGGTTTTAGACTGGTACCCTTGAGCGAACCACTCAATGGGGGGAAGCTCGGAACTGTTGACTGCACCGCTGATCGACTAGTTTTACCGTAAATATGCCTTTCCGAATTTAGGGGGTAATGACATAGGAAGAGCGCAACCACTCATTATAAGCGATCCTATAGTGTTTGTTTTGGGCACGAGTGGAGTATGATGTTGAGCATGATTATGCAATAATTAAAAGCATGTTGACATGTATTTGCACATTAAGAAAGCGATGAATACAGCAGTTTCACTATTTAAAGCAATAAAGGAAAGAAAACAAGGGAGACATGTCAGTTTTGCTTTTAAAGAAGAAATTAAATGCTGAAAGAAATCAAACAGATAATTGCACATAGAGAGGTGCAAATTCACAAGAATAATATGAAATGGTAAAAGCCTAAAAAATCCCCAGCAGAGTCGCCATGCTGTCCCGTCCCCTTTTTTCCCTCCTCGCGTCGGGAGAATCGGGTTAATGACATTTTGGGTATGGGGCAACTCGTTCCTTTTGGGAACTGGATTTTGCATTTTTGAAGAGTCGCCACCTAATGATTTATGGTGCATTAGGACACCTATAAGGTTCAACTACAACTACATTTTTGATAACCAGAGATAGGGTAAGGGCTTGAAATTATCCCAAGGGGAAGGTGTTAGGCACCCCTCAGGATCCACTAGTGTGGTTCCCGGCCAGATAATTCTTTGTGAATTTGGTGCAATTAACATGTAAACAGAAAAGTCTCAAATAAGAGGGGATTTTAATACACAAATGCTTGGAAGTAAACAAAGTTTGAAAAAGAAATTATTAAAAGATTGATTTTTGAAAAAAAAAAAGTCATAATACTTTAAAGACAACGAAAGAGAGGGAAAGGGGGTCATAGGTTTATTCATAATATGGATCACATCAATGTAATACCCGGTAATCACTCCTCAAAAGAGGGGCTACGCGTGGTATCAGCGCACCGGTCATCATATCCATATCTACCCTTCCCATCCCGTTAAGGTACTAAAGCGCGGATTGGTCTCGATCACTATTGCATGCTATTACCCGCCCCATTCCTATCAGTCCCGGAGGCACTTAGGACTGTTATTCCTAAAAGGGAGGGATATTAGGCTGACTTGGAGTTTCAAAGGTAAAAAAATCTAAGGCGACATACAAAACATATAGGACAGCACAATAACAGGGGAAGCACATAAACAATGAAGGCTCACATATACCTCCTCAAACAAGGCAATCAAATTGCATGACTCAAACAACAAGCAGGGTCTGGAAATATTAAGGCAAAAGGGGAGTTTAAGTTGTTGAAGCAGACCAATTTATTACATAACTCAGATAAGAAGTCCGAATCAGGCCTGCCTGCTGGTTGTAGCAATTATTAATTAACAAAAATGGGTTTAGCTTTATTGGTTGTTATTACCTAAGGTTTGCCTAAGTGTTTGGGTGGAATCTTATGACCATGGTATCTATTACTGATTCAGAAAGCAGTAACAAACTTAAAAAAAATGAGCGGTTTGAAATCCTATAGACATGTTTGCTAAGCCGTGTTAAATAGGGAGATTAAGTTATTTAAAAACTGGTTCGGAATAGACTGATTTTAAATTAGACTAGTTTTAGATTCTGCAGATGATGATCTCCATTATTGCTGGTTTTAACTCCTATAGACATGATATCTAGTGTTGCTGATTTTAATTCCTATAAACATGATATCTAGTTGAACGTGAAATGGAAACAGACAGGATTTTTACCTGGGAATTCCTATAGGCATGATTTCTATACGTTATACTGATTTTAACATTATAAATATGATATCAGTTTATAGCCGTTTAAATCCTAGAGCATGATGTCTAAGTGGTAACAAGCGTGCAGAATTTAAAATAAACTCCTATAGGCAAGTTATCTAGGTGTGAAGTTGAACATGCAGAATTTTAAATGAATCCCTATAGGCATGGTGTCTAAAATGCAGAATTGAACACGCAGGATGAAAATAGTCCTATAGGCATGCTTTCTAAATGCATAATTGAATCATTCAAAACACAATCCTATAGGCATGCTTTCTACCCTTGAGCATGCATACTTACCCATCCCTTTTTCACTAGCCAACCCCAAATGTTCATTATAAATTATTACAGACCAGTTGCTGAATTACATCAAGAAAATACATAAAAATAGGAAAGTACAACCATAGGAAGCCTGATTCTGACTTCCTCCCTAAGTTATGGAACAAAACGCCTCAAATACCACTTGTTTCAAAGCCTTTCTCGGACCTGGGTGTGTCGGAGTTCCACAAGGGTCTCAAGGGACCCCGGGCAGTGCTTACACCCAGGTTCATAGAACCAGATAGAGATGAGTGCAGTGTGGAAGGGCCAGCCCTTATGTGTCCAAGTTCAGAGGGAGCTCATGGGTCCCAAGGCAAGGCTCACACAAGAGGGGCAGAACTTAAGTCTAAGAAGATAATGAAAGTGCAGGAATAGAGTTTTAAAACTGAGGGGATAGAGAAGAGGGGTAAAGGGTGATAGGGAAACAGTAATTAGTAAAACACAGAGTTAATAACTTCATACAAATGGGGTCAGGGGTTGGGAATCCATTGCAAGGAGCCTATGTACTTAGGCAGGGATCAGCTTTGGGCATGCACAACAATAGGAGGTGCTGGCATGCCTATAAGCCAACCAGTCGGANTCCCACCCCCAAAAGTACTCTTCAGTTCCCAGATTTGAAAGTAGAAATTCAAACCTTCAAAATCCAAAAACAATAGAAATCTAATAGAAAATTCCAAAAAAATTACTGTTACATTAGTGTTACTTAGGTCATTTTCAGATTTGATCATTAAATTCAATTCTCTAGCTCGTATAGGATGAAAGATACTTGAATTTCCTTGGGCTTTGTTCAATATTTGAGGATTGAAGACAGTTTGAGTCATCTAGGCAGTGGATTTGGGAGATTCGAGTCAACTGTGAGCTTAGTTTGAGTGTTTGCTTTCCTGTGTTCATTTCTGGGTATTTGGATGCTGTTTTGGGGTTGATTCATCAGTTTCATTTGGTTTAAAATATTTCTGGAATTGCTGAGTCACTTCTGGGCTGAAAAATTGGTTGTGTTGATTGCTGTGTTACTGTTGGATTACCTTTGCGGATTCTCTGAGCTCTGCTGATCCTCTCTTCTTCTTCCCCCATTCTGTTCACCAGGTACACACACACTTGGACTCCAAAATTGGTGTAGTATCGAGATTGGGCATGAAACGAAAATATTCAGCTGATTGTTTGCTAGACGATGCATTTGTAATTAAGTAGATATTAATGATATCTACTGCATAATGAAGTCTGCTTAAATCTATGTTTAAATGAAACTCGGACTGTGTAATTTGTACCTAACGGGACTGTTTTGAACTGATTGTGGCGATTAGCTGTAGAATTAGTATAGTTTGGTACTGGTTTCAATTTAGCACTCTGTTAAACATAGAAAATCAGAATAGGTTTGAATTCATAATTGATTGAGAGATCAGCCCGTTTCAATCTCCATTTCAAAGCTAAAGTGTGCTTTTCAAACAGTTTTTTGTATTACAGTAGTTAATATCAGCATACTAGTTTAGATGTCATCTGTTTCGCTTCCTTAAGCTCATTATTTCAACATAAAAAAAATAATTGCATGTCAGCGGTTAATATCAGTAGTTTTACTTAAATTAAATCATGCATCATCAACTGGACTGATTTAAATTAATTAACCCGTTTGTGAGAGTTCTTAGAGTTGTATAATAGCCTATTCCCAGGACATTTGGGCCTCAAGAGGTTTGATGCGAGGGCCCAAGTCCATGCTAAGTCCCCTCACGTTTGGACTTGGGCCTAGGCCTGACTGGCAGCTTGTTAGCAGAGCATGGGTATAGTACTCCTTCGTTGGGTTCACCTCAGAGCCCAATGGGTGGCCTCGACACAGAATTACCATTCGATTTATTTCTGTTCAATAACAAACTTTAGGACTTTTCTTGTGCTGTTAGAGATGAATGAAAATATAGTTGCTTTAGGATTGCCCTTCAATGAATAAAATTACGCGGGCCTCGCCAAATTGCAGGGGCTTCGATAACGGTTTGTAAAAACTTAGATTTCGGGATAGGCCGCTTAGCGAATTTCACGGCCCTCCCCAAAGGCAATAACGCGTTAGCCCCATTAAGCGCGTATTTTAATAAAGTTACCTCCCTAAACTCGGGTGCACATTTATGTGACTCAAATCCAAATCTCAACGAAGTCGAAATGTGTTAACAATCACGGGTGCACTGGTGCGACGTGGTTCGAGACGCATTTTCACGACGTTGCAATTCTTGTTAAAAGACATAAAATAAAAGCGGTTAAAATAAAAGGCACATAGGTTAGAATATGTTTTAAAATCAGATAAAAGCAAATACAACAGTTGAGCGACCGTGCTAGAACCACGGAATCCGGGAATGCCTAACACCTTCTCCCGGGTTAACAGAATTCCTTATCCGGATTTCTGGTTCGCGGACTATTAACAAAGTCAATAATTTCCTCGGTTCGGGATTCAACTGGTGACTTGGGACACCATTAATTTCCCAAGTGGCGACTCTGAATATTAATAACAAATCCCGTTCCGATTGTCCTTCAATTGGAAAAACTCCTTTACACCCTTCCGGGGGTGTAAGTAAAAAGGAGGTGTGACACTCTACCCGTTCAGTTCAATTCTCCTTTCTGACGCTGTTCAAATCTTCCATCCTGCCCTTGTTCTTATTTTTTATAGGACTAAGAGGAGGAGTGGGTGGAGGGCCCCTGGATCTCGTGGAATAGGATGATGTTGCCAGAGTGCACGAACTAACCTTTGGGGAGGGGAATAAAACAAAAGTAAAAACAAAAAAGGTAACCAAGTTAGTGAGGATTATAAAAAGTAATGCAATATTTAAACACATAGTGCGGGAATGTAAGGCGTGTCCTAATTTGGGAACCTCATTGTGCCCGAGGTAGGCCTAGCAAGAGGTTGATTTGGAGAACTTAGAATGCTAAATGCTTCATTTTATTGATAAAAAATAGACGAATCCCAAAACGACACTAAATAGCAATGAAATCACTAATGGCCCTTGGCCTTATTACATTTTATAAAGCAAAAAAGATAAACTCCTATCTATTTGGTCCCAGAAGGACCCTCCCCAGATTCGACATCCTTTGCTCCGTCGAACAGCTTCCCCAACTCGCGAAGTCCCAGCAATAGGTAGGCCCTGGCCAGATATCCGCCTTCGGTTCCCTCAGCATTTTGGCAGTCTTCGATAATCTTGTTATTGGGTTGGATCTCCAGGAGGGAAGGTAGATTTCCTAGATATTTTCGGACGAGAGTTTGATCACTAGAGTGAAGATCTTTCCACCAGCTTAGCAGTCTTGGGTGGATGTTGGTGACCATGCCGAATCTGGGGATTTCGTGCCTCATTATCTGTAAAACAGACGGGTTAGACCCTACCCCCACCAGACTCGACTATTTAACATCAATAATTAACATTAAGCATTTAGTTCTCCAAATAAATGCACAGAACGTGATGATGTCCGTTTGGGTTTAGGGAAACCCAGTGGACTTTGGACAGGGCTATCTTAAAGGATCATTATGTGGACAACATAACTGACCCGACTAGGTTTGACCATGATGCATGTACAATTTAAACAGAGTAAAGTTTCTATGGGGTTTTAGACTGGTACCCTTGAGCGGACAACTCAAGGGGGAAGGCACGGAATCGTCGACTACACCGTTGATCGACTGGTTTTACCGTAAATATGCCTTTCCGACTTTAGGGGGTAATAATATAGGAAGAGCGCAACCACTCATTATAAGCGTTGCTATGGTACTTGTTTGGCACGAGTGGAGTATGATGTTGAGCATGATTATGCAAAAATCAAAAAGCATGTTGTCACGTATTTGCATGTTAAGAAAGCAGTAAATACAACAGTTTATAATTTGAAGCAGTAATAAAGAAAAGAAACGAAGAAGATAAGTCAGTTTTGCCTTGTAAAAGAAATTAAACGCTTAAAGAAATTTAAATAAGTAATTGCATATAAAGGGGAGGTACAAATTCACAAGAACAATCTGAAATGGTAAAAGCCTAATGTCCCCAGCAGAGTCGCCATGCTGTCACGCCCCCTTTTTTCCTTCTTTGCATCGGGAGAATGGGGTTTATGACATTTGGGTATGGGACAACTCGTTCCTTTTGGGAACTGGTTTTTGCATTTTTTTTGAAGAGTCGCCACCTAATGATTCATGGTGCATTAGGACACCTACAAGGTTCACTTTTGAGTTTGTTTGATAACCAGAGATAGGGTGAGGGCTTGAAATTATCCTAAGGGGAAGGTGTTAGGCACCCCTCAGGATCCACCAGTGTGGTTCCCCGCCAGACAATTCTTTTTGAATTTGGTACAATTAACATGCAAGCAGATAAGGCTCAAATAAGAGGGGATTTTAATACACAAATGCTTGGAAGTAAAACAGAGCAATCATTAAAAAAATCTGATTTTTTGAAAAGAAGTCATAATACTTTAAAGGCAAAGAAAGAGAGGGGAAGGGGGTCCTAGGTTTATTTATAATATGGATCACATCAATGCAATACCCGGTAATCACTCCTCAAAAGAGGGGCTACACGTGGTATTAGCGAACAGGTCATCATATCCATATCTACCCTTCCCACCCTGTTAAGGTACTAAAGCACGGATAGGTCTCGGCCACTAGCATGCTATTACCCGCCACATTCCTATCAGTCCCGGAGGCACTTAGGACTACTATTCCTAAAAGGGAGGGATATTAGGCTGACTTGGAGTTTCAAAGGTGAAAAAATCTAAAACGACATACAAAACATATAGGACAGCACAATAACAGGGGAAGCACATAAACAATGAAGGCTCATATATACCTCCTCAAACAAAGCAATTAAATAGCATGACTCAAACAACAAGCAGGGTCTGAAAATATTAAGGCAAAAGGGGAGTTTAAGTTGTTGAAGCAGACCAATTTATTACATAACTCAGATAAGAAGTCCGAATCAGGCCTGCCTGCTGGTTGTAGCAGTTATTAATTAACAGAAACGGGTTCAGCTTTATTTGTTGTTATTACTTAAGGTTTGCCTAAGTGTTTGGGGTAAAATCTTATGAGCATGGTATCTATTACTGATTCAGAATGTGTCAAAGCAGTAACAAACTTAAAAAACGAGCGGTTTGAAATCCTATAGGCATGCTTGCTAAATCGTGTTAAATAGGGAGATTAAGTTACTTAAAAAAAACTGGTTTAGAATAGACTGATTTTAAATTAGACTAGCTTCAGATTCTGATATCCATCATTACTGGTTTTAACTCCTATAGACATGATATCTAGTGTTGCTGATTTTAATTCCTATAGACATGATATCTAGTCGAACGTGAAATGGAAACAGGCAGGATTTTTACTTGGGAATTCCCATGGGCATGATTTCTATACATTATACTGATTTTAACATTATGAACATAATACCTGCTTATAGCCGTTTAGATCCTAGAGCATGATATCTAAGTGGTAACAAGCATGCAGAGTTTAAAATAAAGTCCTATATGCAGGTTATCTAGGTGTGAAATTGAACATGCGAAATTTGAAATGAATCTATATACATGGTGTCTAAATGCAGAATTGAACACGCAGGATTTAAAACCAGTCCTATAGGCATGCTTTCTAAATGCGGAATTGAATCATTCAGAACACAAATCCTATAGGCATGTTTTCTACCCTTGAGCATGCATAATTGCCCATCCCTTCTTCACTAGCCAACCTTAAATATTTATTGCAAATTATTACAGACCAGTAATAATGAATTACATCAAGAAAATATGTAAAAATAGGAAAGTACAACCATAGGAAGCCTGATTGTGACTTCCTCTCTGAGTTATGGAACAAAACGCCTCAAATACCACTTGTTTCAAAGCCTTTCTCGGACCTGGGTGTGTCAGAGTTCCCTAAGGGTCTCAAAGGACACCGGGCAGTGCTTACACCTAGGTTCATAGAACCAGATAGGGATGAGTGCAGTGTGGAAGGGTCAGCCCTTATGTGTCTAAGTTCAGAGGGAGCTCATGGGTCCCAAGGCAAGGCTCACACAAGAGGGGCAGAACTTAAATCTAAGAAGATAGTGAAAGTGCAGGAATAGAGTTTTAAAACTGAGGGGATAGAGGAGAGGGGTAAAGGGTGATAGGGAAACAGTAATTAGTAAAACACAGAGTTAATAACTTCATACAAAGGGGGTCAGGGGTTGGGAATCCATTGCAAGGAGCCTATGTATTTAGGCAGGGGTCAGCTTTGGGCATGCACAGCAATAAAAGGTGCTGGCATGCCTATATGCAATTCAGAACACACAACAACTAGAGGAGACATGGAGGTTATGATCCCAGGGGGATCAAGTTTGGGTCATGCACAGCAATGTTCAATGATGTCATACCCCAAACCAACCACACATACCAAACACATTGGGGATGGGGATTTAGGGTTCAAAAGCCATGATAAGTAATTAACAGAAGCATTAATTCTAAACAGAAAAGGTAGACTACAGCATGCTTAATAATGGAACTTGGTTAAATACAGACAGGAGACAAACAAGGATGAAAGAAACAGTAAAGAAACATGTTGTTGTTGATGCTGAAAATTAGTTAGAACATACCAGTAAAGATGCAAACGCACAGAAAAATGAGCAAGCTTCCCACAGCCTAGCCTTGGCTTTCAGCCGGCTAGGTAAGGCAGCAATACAAGTAGCAAAGAGAAAAGAGAGAGATTTTAGTGAGGTGTGTGTCTGAACGCAAGTGTTTTATGCCTTGTGTTCGTGTGTATTGAAAGAAGAGGAGTTGGGTATTTATTGTTTTGAAAACATGTGAGAAATAAGGCGGTAAATAAAGTTCAATGCAACTATGGAAGTAATCAGCAATCAGAATCAATAAATCAAGTGATTCTCCTTTAATTGAGGAATCACTTGTTTAACGGGGCTATCAGGTTCAAAAGAAGGAAAGAAAATCAATTTGCAGGCAGACTGATTATTACCATAAAAGAAAGTAGTAAAACATTAAGTACACAATCGAGTCTAAGTACAGAGACACACTTATTTTGGGGAAGGACTGAGCAAGGCAAATGTCACACCTCCTTTTTTGCTACACCCGCAAGGACGTAAAGGAGTTTTTCCACTTAAAGGACAATCGGAACAGGATTTATTATTAATATTTCAGAGTCGCCACTTGGGAGATTAATGGTGTCCTAAGTCACCGGTTGAATCCCGAACCGAAGAAATTATGACTCTGTTTAACAGTCCGCGATCCAGAAATCCGAGTAAGGAATTCTGTTAACCCGGGAGAAGGTGTTAGGTATTCCCGAGTTTCGTGGTTTTAGCACGGTCGCTCAACTGTCATATTTGGCTTATTTATTTGATTTTAGTACATGTTTTAACCTATGTGCTTTTTAACTTTGAACCTCTTTTATTATTATTGTTTTAAGAGAATTGCAACGTCGTGAAAATACATCTCGAACCGCGTCACATAAATGCACCCACAATTTTTGACACATTTCGACTTCGTTGGGATTTGGATTTGGGTCACATAAATGTGCACCCGTATTTAGGAAGGTAAAATTATTTAAAATACGTGCCTAAAGTAGCTAACGTGTTATNACTTATTGTACCCGGTATGGATAATCTTCTACTGGGGGTAATGTTTATCCATAACGGAGTATCGAAAGGATAAGCTTATTGTACTAGGTATGGAAAATCTTCTACCGGGGGTAATGGTTATCCATAACGGAGTATCGAAAGGATAAGCTTATTGCACCCGGTATGGATAATCTTCTACGAGGGGTAATGTTTATCCATAACAAAATATCGAAAGGATAAGATTATTGTATCCAGTATGGATAATCTTCTATCGTGGGTAATATTTATCCATAACCGAGTACCGAAGTGATAAGCTTCTTCACGGGACTTATTTTCAATAGAGTACTAAATAGATAAACATATTTACGGCGAAGTTCTATATAAATAAACTTTTTCAAAAAACTCATTTACAACGAAATAATAAATGAACATCCATAATATAATACATTTATAACATGTATTAGTTTATAGCCACCAGGAAAATTGTATTACAATTCCTAAATCGTTTGCGATAAGAACATGTAACGAGGTAAAGAAGGTAAACTGAATGGAGATTCGAAACGAAAAGTACACCGATCTCCATCGTCAGCCCACGTGTAATTTGTCTAAAACAAGCGGGAAAGAATCACCGGCTATGACGGTTAATCGTCCATTCAGTTTCTTAATGCATTAAGGATTTGTACATATATGACAATATTACCCCTGGGCCCTGAATAACACCATCACACCTGATTGTATTTGGAATCCGACAAGGATAAGAATACGTGGCTGTAAAGCACATTTATACCTCTCCTTCCTAGCCGGCCGTTAAAAAAAAAGAAAAAAAAAGAAAAGAAAGTGGAACACAAGATTTAAGCAAAAAAGGAAACGAAAAAAATAATTCGGGTACCAAAAGGAAACAAATAGGAGTCTGATTTGATTTGAATTTTGGAATCTCCGGCGATGGGACGGGCAGAGATGGTGGTAGGCCCGTCGGCGGCGGCGGTGGCGTACCACCTGAAGAATGAGGCAATTAGTTGGTGGGAAGAGGTGAACAGATCTCGAGCTTGGCAAGACCGTATATTCCACGTCCTCGCTATCCTCTACGGCATTGTCTCCGCCGTTGCTCTTGTATTTCTCTCTTTCCCCCCTCTGCTTTTTGAAATTCTGAATTTTCTGAATGTAAATTGGATGTTATTTGGTAAGTAAGCTCGCGCACACGCATACACACATATGTATCGCAATTCGCAGATTTATGAAAAATCTGATAATTGTTTCGTGTTTGCTTGTCTATTAGGTGGTAATTTACTAGACCTCGTTATTGTGAGTTTTGAATTGAATCTTCTGTGCATCGTGTAACTTCAGAAATCAATCGGAATGTCAAGGGAATGAAATTACACGAGAGCTCTATGAAACTTTCAAATTTGAGGCATATTTGACTTGTGTTTGGCGGCACTTGCAACAAATATGGAAACTTGATAGATATTAAAACAAAATTTGAAACGGAAAAGGAAAGTTAGGTAAAACGTTTAATAAATGATTGCATGGTTTTTCTCCCTGAAAGTTTTTGATTGTTTTTAGTTTTTTTTTTGGGTGGGTGGGTGGATTGGAGTTCACGCTGGTCATTTAATCATGGCAAATTATGAGGAGGTCAGGTGAACCAGGGAAATCTGCACTTATAATATGTATGTATATTTTTGGTTAAAGTTAAAACTGTTTTAATTTCTCACTAATTTGTTTACGTGTGGGAAAAAGAGGGGCACATTTGTAGTTTGATATTTGAAGCTTCACCAAGTTGGTTTTGTCTGTGTCTCATTGATTGATTTTGGTATACTTATTTAAAGTTTAAGGTCATATGTGTGTCCGCGCACATCAAATAATTATATTGTTAATCAGTTGTTGCTCTCAACAACTGTTCTCGCTGGCGCAAATACATAAGTTTATCTGCTGCTGTGGAATTTTTTTCTGACGTTCCAACTTGGCAATTTCAGGTTCAATTAATTCGCATTCAAATGAGAGTTCCTGAATATGGTTGGACCACTCAAAAAGTCTTCCACTTTCTCAATTTCTTGGTGAATGGGGGTCGGTATCTTTCCTTATTCTAATTTTCTCCCCTTTAAGATCCTAATGGGGAGTTTCATTACCCATGTTTTTCAAATGATTAGTCCTATACGCTACTCTTTGTTTTGATTGTTGGCTTTGTTATTTAGTTGTCTCCCTTCATATTCTTTTGCAGTTCGCTCGCTAGTTTTTGCATTTCGGCGGGATGTTCAGAAATTTCACCCCGAGGTTAGGCACCACAACTATCTTGATGTCCGTTTGATGTCTTTGTCTGTGCGCTCCTTTCAGTTCGTAACGTTGTATGCTACATTTTGGCAGATTGTCCAACATATTTTGCTTGATATGCCAAGTCTTGCATTCACATCTAGAGCAACATTATCTTGATCTTCTTTATCACTGGACCTCATACCAGGAGCCAAAATTTCCAAGGGCTCAATATCAAAGTGTGGAGAAGGAGTAGGGTCGAAACTAACCTAGGAAAAGGATCCTTGACCTAATTCCTCAGGAGAGGGGTTAGGTCCTTCAAGAGGGGTCCCAGTAGTCTCTGCTGGTGCAGAATTTTCAAAAAGCACCACAGCTCCTTCTTCCACTAACAATTGTATCTCTTTCCTCGGAGACTCAAGCATAGAAGAGATCACCCATACACTATTCCATCAACAAATATGGCCAATATGTTTTCTACAGCCTCTTTCTTTTGAGACTACATGGGTGCCACAAACTAAGAAGTGGGAACAACTGTAGACTGATCAATACTAACCTCTAAGACCTCTACTACATGCGGAACTTTACTCTGTTCTCCATCATTGCTTTGTTTAGTGAGGATTTCAGAAGATAAAGAAGAAAGGCTATCGGGTTTTGGGGTTTCTGAGTTCTCATCATTTGGAAAGAGAGAGAGGTCTGAGAGAGCGACAAGAGAAATAGAGGGTGTAAGAGAGTCAGGTTTTGGAGAGTCTCCGACAATGGTGGTTGAAAAGGGGATGGTGAGAGGTGTTTCACTAGAAGCGAAAGAACCAAAGGTTTTCTCAACTAAGGAGGGGATTATTGGTTGATCTTCAGCCATGGCAAAGATGAAGTTTGAAAGTTCTGGAGAAGAACTGAAGAAAAGATATGATTGTTCAAAGAGAGGAGAGGGTTTTAATAGGAGAAGAGATAATTATGAGGGAGAGAGAAACCGGTTCTGAAACGGTGGTAGTTTTGTGGGGAATGGCAACATTTCAGAGGGAGATGAAGGGATTTGAAATGAAAAGACGTGACATACGGAGTCTGAAAAGGTTGATGACATGGCACTTGATTTTTGCATCCTTTTGAGATATGTATGAAAAAACACAAGACTACTAACATGTGGTACAAGAACCTGGTTCTTGACCCGTCCTTTAAAAGTTCTCAATCCTCTTTTACCTGTCATGCAATGCTTTTGCAGTTACTATAATCATCATGCGTGTCTACCTGCAACGGTATTGAAGTGATTTAGATTTGGCCGAAAAACACTTTAGCTAATGTTACCTGAATGCGACTTTCATAGCCAAATAGTGGGAATTATGTTCTCAATTTGGCCTTAATAGCCCCCGCTTCAGCCTATTTCTCTCAAAATGTTCTCTGCTTAGTGCTTTGGTAAAGATATCTGCAATTTGGTCCTCTATACTACAGAACTTCATATAGATAAGCCCCTTCTCCACATTGTCTCTAAGAAAATGATATCTCACATCAATGTTCTTGGTTCTTTTATGTTGAACCGGGTTCTTGGCCATGTTGAGTGCACTGGTGTTGTCACATAGAAGAGGCACACAATCAGTGAACACACCATAATCTTCCAATTGCTGTTTGATCCATAGGAGCTGAGCACAGCAGGAAGCTGCAGCAAAATATTCTGCTTCAATTGTTTAAAGAGCAACTGAGTTTTGCTTCCTTGTGCCCCATGAGATGAGGCATGATCCTAGAAAATGAGCCATTCCAGAAGTACTTTTCCTGTCCACAAGATAACCTGCATAGTCAGCATCAGCATACCCAATAAGATTATAATTATCACCTGAAGGGTAGTACAGGACCAAGTCCTGTGTTCCCTTAGGATATCTCAAAATTCTCTTGGCAGCCTTCAAATGAGATTCCTTGGGATTTGACTGAAACCTTGCACATAGCCCCACACTAAAGACAATATCAGGTCTGCTGGCAGTGAGGTAGAGAAGAGACTCAATAATTGCTTTATACATGGTTTGATTAACAGGAGAGCCAGATTCATCCATATCCAGTCGAGTAGCAGTGGCAATGGGAGTGTCAATCACTTTTGATGCTTCCATATCAAACCTCTTCAGAAGCTCCTTGATGTATTTCTACTGACTGATGAATGTACCCTTTGTAGTCTGCTTCACTTGAAGACCCTAGAAGAAATTCAATTCACCCATCATGCTCATCTCAAACTCACTTCCCATGAGTTTGGAAAATTCTTCACATAGTGAATCAGCTGTTGCCCCAAAAATGATATCATCAACATATACCTGAACGATGAGCAGGTTCCTCCCACGTTTCTTCAGGAATAAGGTGTTGTCAATTTTTCCTCTTGCAAAACCATTTTCTAAGAGAAACTTTGACAATCTTTCATACTAAGCTCGAGGAGCTTGCTTCAACCCATACAATGCCTTGTCCAATTTGAACACATATTCAGGATGTTCATGACATTCAAAGCATGGAGGTTGCTTTACATAAACTTCTTCCTTGAGGAATCCATTCAGAAATGCACTTTTGACATCCATTTGAAACAAAGTGAATTCCATATGTGATGCAAAGGCGATGAGGATTCTGATGGCTTCCATGCGAGACCTTGAACTACTAGCCTTGCCTTGTTTCTTATAGTGTTTCCATGTTCATCAAGCTTGTTCCTAAATACCCGCCCGGTTCCTATGATAGATCGATCTAAAGGTCGAGGTACCAGGTGCCATATTTTGTTCCTTTCGAACTGATGTAGCTCATCTTGCATGGATGTGATCCAATCTGCATCTTTTAAGGCTTCCTTGATATTTGTGGGGTTCTATTTGAGAAAGAAAGTCTGAGAAGGCAAGTGAATTTCTGGCTTTTGATCGGGTTTGTACTCCGGAATCTAGAGGGGTAAGTATATTGTCAAGAGGATGGGAGCTTTTGTGTTTCCAGTTGGGAACTTGAGCCTCATTTGTAGAGGAGCTGGGTAAGTCTGACTGGTTCCCTAGCATTCTTCTCTCAGCAACCCATGGAGTACCTTGAACTGCATCAACCACTCTTTCTTCAGCTTCAATAGTTGTAATTGTGGTACCTCGTTCTTCTCCTGCCGATGAGGAAGGAACTGCATTGTGTTCACCTGACTCCTTCACTTGACTCATCATGTCTGCCTTTTTGTTTGCCATATCAATGACTTCACCTAGAACTAACAAAGGCTCTCAATCTTGATCACCCTTGTTGCGTTTCTCACAGGAGAGATGTGATTCGTCAAAGATTACGTGTACACTTTTCTCAACACACTGAGTCCGCTTGTTGTATATCTTGTAGGATTTACTTTGAGAAGAGTGCCCCAAAAAGATTTCTTCATCACTCTTGGCATCAAATTTTCCAAGCTGATCCTTTCCATTGTTGAGAACATAACATTTGCACCCAAATGTTCTTAAGTGAGTCAGCTTGGGCTTTCTTTCTGTAAGGCCCCGTGAAAACTTGTACTCGAAACTTAAAAGCTCGTAGTGCCAACTTACGAATATGAGTTAGGAATGTGTAAAATTCTTCAAGCTCGCCGCGTTTTGGACCCTTTGTACTGATATAAGCTTTTACAAATCAAGAATCAAAGTTTTCCAGAAAAGTGCTATTATGCGGTCTAGAATGCGGTTGCAAATCAAGTATGCGGACCGCATTTCTATCGCAAAGTGAGTCAGTGTGTTAGTCAAATTTGAGGTCAAAATGCGGTCCATTATGCGATCGCATAACTGATATGCGGACCGCATAGTCGTCGCATAATTATCTTGGAATTTTGTAAAGGGCAGTTCTACGGTGCATTATGCGACCGCAGAACGGGTATACGGACCGCATTTCTGCCGCAAACCCAGACAGAAGGATCAGATTTTTGGAGCACTTTTGCGGTCCATTTTGCGGGCCGCATTCCCACTTTGCGATCGCATACCTGACTCGGGCCTCCAATTTTTCTAATTTTTAAACCCGACCCCCTATCGATATATTCGATACTATAGCTCATTTTAAGCATATCTTCTGAGACTTTTAGAGAGAGAGAGAGAGGGTCTTAGAGAAGGAAAGTGTCTCCCATCAAATTCTCCTTGAGCCTTGCTAGAACGTTGAAGAAAATCAAGGGAAGACACCTAAATTTTCATTCCCAAGAGGTAAGATTCATCACCTCAGTTCTTATTTCTATACTTAACTATAAGGGGTCTGTAGTGAAGTAATTTATGAGTATAAGAATGAAATTCTTGCATGCATATCACACCATAGGGTATTGGAAGGTAGAAAACTAAAAAGAAGGCAATTGGGGGTATAAAATGATAGAAATTCCTCACAAAAGGGCCTAAGATCACAATGCACCTTTAGTGTTTGATGATATGCTCGAACCAAGCTAGAACTTCAATCTCGTCTCTAATTCTCGGTTCAATTTGTAATTCTTACACAATAGATCGAAGTGCTAAGAGTTCCGGAATTTTGTAAGGATTAAGGAAAGCTAAATTGAGGTATGTATGGCTAAAACCCCCTTTTATTAGAAATTGAGCTCTGTTGGTGTTTACACAAATGTGGTAAGACTAGAACTTGTTGATGTAC
>NW_017671470.1:96707-100605 GCF_001879085.1 Nicotiana attenuata | reverse complement strand
TGGTTTGAGTTATGGGAGGATTCCCGTGAGGAGGGGAGCCCTCCGGCCAGGTGGAGTGAGTTCGCAGATGCCTTCATAGATCACTTTCTGCCTGCTGAGACAAGGGCAGCCCGTGCAGCAGAGTTTGAAAATTTGAAGCAAGGTAACAAGAGTGTGTGGGAGTACCACATGGAGTTTGCTCGCTTGTCCAAGTATGCCATTCATATGTTGCCCACAATGGAGGCCAGAGTGCGCCGGTTTGTTCAGGGCCTTAATTCCTTGACCATTAATGAGGCTTCTACGGCTGCATTGAATTCTGATATGAACTACGGGAAGATGGTCGCATTTGCTCAGGCCACAGAGAGCCGTAAATTGAAAAACAGAATGGAGAGAGAGGGTAACAGCAAGGCCCGGTCTACGGGCAACATGGGAGAGTCACAAGGCGGGGGAAGATAAGTTTTCAATGGAGGATCATCAGGGCCTTCCCAGTCTATTGCTCAGTCTTCGGACAGTGCACCGCCATTAGGTCCCAGCCAGCAGCAGTGGAGTCGTTTCAGGCCCGGTCAGGGCAACAGGGGATCCCATCAACGAGGTCGATCAGGAGAGAGGTCCCAGCAGCAGCAGAGGTCCCCGTGCCCCAGGTGCGGGAAGATGCACTCGGGGATTTGCTACATGGAGTTACCTATATGCTATGGATGTGGGATGAGGGGTCATATCCAGAGACATTGTCGTGTATCCCGCCAGGGAGCGGGCAGGGGCACAGCTCAGCCTTCCAGTCCAGCAGCTGCTACATCTTCATCCCCTTCTCCAGCTCGAGGTTCCCCAGCACCCGCAGGGCGTGGTGCAGCTAGGGGTGGTGCGCAGAGTTCAGGAGGACCCAGCCGGTTCTATGCTATGAGTGGTCGCCAGACTGCAGAGGCTTCTCCAGATGTTGTTACAAGTATTCTGACTGTCCAATCTCATGATGTGTATACACTTATTGATCCCGGTTCCACCCTGTCCTACGTTACCCCTTTTGTTGCTATGGAATTCGGGATAAAACCAGAACAGCTTCTTGAACCATTCTCAGTATCTACCCCGGTGGGTGAGTCAATTTTGGTTGCTCGAGTCTATAGAGGGTGTGTTGTCATGGTACGAGGTAGGGATACCACGGCCGATCTTTTTGAATTAGGAATGGTCGACTTTGATGTAATAATGGGGATGGATTGGCTTTATTCATGCTTTGCCAAACTTGATTGTCGGACTAGAACTATTAGGCTTGAATTCCCTGATGATCCCGTTATTGAGTAGAAGGGAGATAATGTAGTGCCTAGAGGTCGGTTTATTTCCTACCTTAAGGCCGCAAAGATGATTAAGAAGGGGTGTATCTATCATCTGGTTCAGGTTGAAGACACCAATGCCGAGGCATTTAGCCTTGAATCTGTACCAGTTGTGAATGAATTCTCGGATGCCTTTCCAGATGAGCTCCCTGGGATTCCACCAGACAGGGAGATTGATTTTGGGATCGATGTGATGCCAGGCACGCAGCCTATATCAATTCCAACTTACAGAATGGCACCGGCAAAAATTGAAAGAGCTAAAAGAGCAATTGAAGGATTTGTTAGAGAAAGGTTTCATCCGTCCGAGTGTGTCGCCATGGGGCACACCGGTCTTGTTTGTAAGAAAGAAAGATGGATGTTGTGGATGTGTATTGACTACCGGCAACTCAACAAAGTGACAATCAAAAACAAATATCCTCTGCCAAGAATAGATGACTTGTTTGATCAATTGCAAGGTGCTACGTGTTTCTCAAAGATTGATTTGCGGTCCGAGTATCATCAATTGAAAATAAGGGAGCGGGATATTCCAAAAACATCTTTCAGAACTCGGTATGGGCACTTTCAATTTATGGTGATTTTTTGAGTTAACAAATGCCCCGGCAGCTTTCATGGATCTTATGAATCGAGTCTTCAAGCCCTTTCTAGACTCCTTTGTGATAGTGTTCATTGACGACATTTTGGTATATTCCCGAAGTCGGGAGGACCACGCTGACCATCTCAGGGCAGTTTTGCAGATTCTTCAGCAACATCAATTGTATGCAAAATTTTCAAAATGTGAATTTTGGCTAGAATCTGTCGCATTCTTGGGTCATGTCGTTTCCAGGGAAGGAATTATGGTTGATCCTCAAAAGATAGCAGCAGTGAAGAATTGGCCTAGACCTACCACTCCAACGGAGATTCGCAGTTTCTTGGGTTTGGCTGGGTACTACAGGAGGTTTGTGGAGGGGTTTTCTACTCTTGCCTCTCCATTGACCAAGTTGACGCAGAAAGCGGTTAAATTCCAATGGTCCGATGCTTGTGAAAAGAGTTTCCAAGAATTGAAATCAAGGTTGACGACAGCACCGGTATTAACCCTGCCAGAGGGTACAGAGGGGTTTGTGGTGTATTGCGATGCTTCGAGAATCGGGCTTGGGTGTGTGTTAATGCAACATGGCAAGGTTATAGCTTACGCTTCCAGGTAGCTCAAAAATCATGAAAAGAATTACCCAACTCATGACTTAGAATTGGCGGCAGTGGTATTTGCTCTAAAAATTTGGCGACATTATCTATACGGGGTCCATGTGGATGTATTCACTGACCACAAGAGCTTCCAATATATTTTCAAGCATAAGGAGTTGAATCTGAGACAGAGAAGATGGTTAGAGTTACTTAAGGACTACGACATCGACATTCTGTATCACCCGGGAAAGGCTAATGTTGTAGCAAATGCTCTTAGTCGGAAATCTATGGGGAGCTTAGCTCATATGGAGGCTAACCAGAGGCTGTTGGCGAGGGAGGTTCATCAGCTGGCTAATTTGGGAGTTCGCTTGGCGGGTTCTAGTGAAGGAGGGGTAATTGTGCAAAATAGAGCCGAATCGTCGCTCGTAGCGGAGGTGAAAGAAAAGCAATTCAGTGATCCATTGTTAGCACAACTGAAAGAAGGGATTCATAGTCACAAGACCACAGCTTTTTCCTTAGGCATGAATGATGGTACCCTACGGTACCAAGATCGCCTATGTGTTCCTAACATTGACGACCTTCGAGAAAGGATCATGGCAGAGGCTCACACTTCCAGATATTCCGTGCACCCAGGTTCTACAAAAATGTATCATGATCTCAAGGAGATTTATTGGTGGAACAACATGAAGAGGGATGTGGCGGACTTTGTGGCAAAATGTCCGAATTATCAGCAAGTAAAGGCCGAACATCAAAGGCCCGGTGGATTGGCTCAAAGCATAGAAATTCCGATGTGGAAATGGGAAATGATTAACATGGACTTTGTGGTGGGGTTGCCGCGCACTCCACGCAAGTTTGACTCAATTTGGGTAATCGTAGATCGACTCACGAAATCAGCGCACTTCTTGCCAGTCAAAGCTACCGACACAGTGGAATAGTATGCTAGTTGTATATCAAGGAAATAGTCAGGTTACATGGCACACCAGTCTCAATCATATCAGATCGAGGGGCTCAGTTCACAGCCAACTTTTGGAGGAAGTTTCAGCAAGGTTTGGGTACGCAAGTAAATCTTAGCACAGCTTTCACCCTAAAACTGATGGGCAAGCAGAGCGGACTATTCAGACACTTGAGGATATGTTGCGTGCTTGTACTCTTGATTTCAAAGGTAGCTGGGATGACCATTTGTCGCTCATAGAATTTGCCTACAACAACAGCTTCCACGCTAGCATCCAGATGGCACCATTTGAGGCATTGTATGGTAGGAGATGCAGGTCTCCCATTGGGTGGTTCGAGGTTGGAGAAGCAGAATTGATAGGGCCGGACCTCGTGCATCAGGCCATAGAAAAATTCAAGATTATTAAGGAAAGGTTGAAAACTGCTCAAAGTCGCCAAAAGTCTTACTCGGATGTTCGTCGCAGAGATTTGGAGTTCAAGGAAGATGATTG
>NW_017671470.1:90797-94769 GCF_001879085.1 Nicotiana attenuata | reverse complement strand
GTATGTATGGCTTAAAACCCCCTTTTATTAGAAATTGAGCTCTGTTGGTGTTTACACAAATGTGGTAAGACTAGAACTTGTTGATGTACCGATTGTCATTATATATGAATTGGTTTGCAATTATATATGTATCAACATGAAGAATGTGCCTTAACGTGTGTAGTAAACTATCCTTGATATTTAAAGATGTGCGAAGAATACAAATCATGTGTTGACATGCCTGGGCTATAAGCCAAGATTAAAACTAAGAATTGTCGTGCTAACTATGTGAAATCCCACTTGTGTTTGCCACTTGAGTTGCTTCTGTATGTGCCTATGATCACAAATTTCTAGATGGACATTGAAAATGGAAAATATATGATACTTGTGGCCCTACGTGCCAATGAATGGATATGATATATGTGAAATGAAGATTCAAATGAGATGGATAATGAGAAAGGAACAACGCCAGGTAAGGCGGCCTAGCCGATCGGGCCGTGATCGGACACCATGCCGCACACATGGTGGTGATGTGCAAATATTGAAATCCAGAAAAAGGGGAAATGAAATGGTGATTGAAGTATATGTCTCAAATGAGGCGACCTAGCCGATCGGGTCGGGATCGGACTCCGCTCAAGATAGCGGTGGTGTTGAGAACAGTGATGAGTCTATGAAAGAAATGCCCCAAATTGAATTATGGAAATTTTATGCAAGATTATATGGCTTCTATATGTGATGATGTGATGTCCGGTTCAAACCTTTGATTTACTCTTGTGATTTCTTTGTTCTTGCTTGATAGTTCTTTCTAGTAAAATGGTGTTTAGTTATACATACTAGTACTATTCCATGGTACTAACGTCCCTTTCGCCGGGGGCGCTACATTTTTAAATGAATGTAGGTAGCTCCATTGCGGATAGTGCCGACCGCGCGTAGCAGGTTACCTTCTTCTCAAGTCTTGGTGACCCCCTTCTTCCTTCAAGGGGCTGTATTGTATATCTTTTGTTGTTGTGGATTTCTATTTTGAGGTATAGCCGGGGCCTTGTTGCCGGCATTGTTGTACTCATCTTTTGTATCCTTAGAGGCTCTATAGACATGTGTGTGAGCCATGTATGGGTGTTGTGGGGGCTCATAAACTAAGTTGTAAATATAAACTCCTGCTTTCTATAAATTGTAACTTTATGGAAATTCTGAGAACTAACTTTAACTATGGATTAAGCTTGCAATATGGAATGAACTATCATTATTGAATGTACTACATTTCCTTGCCTAAATGAAAAGGGAAACATGGTTATCTTACTAATAAAGAGTGGGGTAGGAAGTGTGTGGTAAGGCTTGCTTGGTTGGGTTCACCCGATCGAGCGCCGGTCGCGCCTCCCGAGGTTGGGGCGTTACACTTTCATTCAGCAACTCATAGGGAGTTTTGTTCAAGAAAGACCTGATCATGCACCTGTTCACCAAGTAGCAAGCAGCGTTGATAGCTTCAGCGCAGAAGTTCTTCGCAATCCCACTATCGATCAACATTGTCCTTGCCATTTCTTCAAGAGTTCTATTTTTCCTTCCCACAACTCCATTTTGCTGTGGAGTTATGGGGGATGAGAAGTTATGGGTAATCCCATTCTCGTTGCAAAAATCATCAAACTTGGCATTGTCAAATTCTGTTCCATGATCTGATCTTATGCAGTCTACTTTTGAATCCATCTTCACTTGAATTTTCTTCACAAAGGCTACAAACACTTCAAAGGTCTCATCTTTTGATCTAAGAAAAAGGGTCCAAGTGAATCTGGAATAATCGTCCACTATCACAAAAATGTATCTTTTCCTCCTCTGCTTTGCACTCTCATAGGACCACAGAGATCCATATGAAGGAGATCAAGTGGTTTTGAGGTGCTGACATCCTTCTTTGGCTTAAATGAGGATTTCATATGCTTCCCCTCTAGCGCAGGCATCACAAACTTTGTGCTCCACGAACTTTGACTTGGGCAGACCACGCACCAGGTCTTTCTGAACTAGTTTGTTCAGTAGAGAAAAACTTGCGTGCCCCAGTTTTCTGTGCCACAGCTCAGCATCATCATCAACTGCTTTCAAGCAACTCAGATCACCACTTTGTAGAGACTCAAAGTCGGCAACGTAGATGTTCTTATATCTCTTGGCCACCAGCACCACTTCGCCTGTTATAAGATTAGTAACTGTGCATATCTTTGACAGAAACTCTACCTTGTTTCCTTTATCACATATTTGAGAAACACTCAAGAGACTGTACTTGAGCCCATTGACGTTGTACACATTCTCAATTGAGTGAGTGAGTGATTTCCCAATCTTTCCAACTCCAAGAATGTATCCCTTTTTCCCATTTCCAAAGGATACACTCCCTCGTTGCAGGGCTTTTAGTGAAAGGATGTCCATGGTATTCCCAGTCATATGCTTTGAGCATCCACTATCCATGAATCATTGTTCACTACTTCCTTTCACTGTTCCCTGCACAAGGGAATCAAGGGTTAGATTTAGGAACCCAAGCAAGTTTGGGTCCTTTATTATTACAAGAGGATGAATAATTGCTATTTTAGTCTATGCAGGTAACATGCATTTTTTATGAGTGGCACCTGGTCCCTTTTCAGCAGTTACTCTTTCAGCAAAAACTTTGTTTTTCTGAAGAGACTGAGCTCTGGCTTGGCAATCTTCTTTGAAATGCCCATTGTTCCCATAGTGGGTACACAACCAATTATCGGGTACAATAACATACTTGTTATGAGGGTTTAATTAGAAATTTCTTTCCTTAACTAATTTCTACCCGTTGGAATCAGAATCCCTTAACCAAAGGGAGACTGATTTCAATGATTTCTTTACCTTTCTTACTGGTTCTCTTTGAACTATAAAAGGGATTGCACTTCTGCACTTTAAACAGACCTAACTTGAAACTGCTGTGCTTGCAACTTGAATTTTCGAAGAATATGTTTTCTTACTTGTTTTCCTTTGAAACTGGTATGTCTTTTATTTAATTTTCTGCCTCGCCCCTATGTGTTTACTTTACAGTTTAAGCATCCTTGTTTATTTTACTGCTTATGTTCAGGGATTCGTGTTAATTATGCTCCTTCCTTTCCTTTTCTATTGTGAATCCCTACCCCTACTCCCTTCTATGTGTTTGAGTTAAGGTTCTTGGCCTGGCAGTACCCTAATTGCTGCCCAGGCCATAACCTGATCCACAATGGATCCTAACTCCTAAATTGGCTAACAGGCTGGTCAGGGGTGTGCCAGCATCCTAATTGCTGGGCATGACCACTAGCCTGCCATGGCTCTCCCTGATTCCCCCTCTATGCACTTACACTTATTCTTAGACCCTTAAGTTCTGCCCCTCTCTTATGAGCCTTGCTTTGGGACCTTGAGTTCCCTCTGAACTTGGACATCTGAGGGCTGGCATTTCCACACTGCACTATGATCTTAATTATGCAATGTGTTTGGGGTGTAAGCACTGCCCGGAGCCCTTTGAGACTCTTGGGAACTTTGACACATCCTAAATATGAGAAAGGCTTTTGGATATCTGATCCTGGAAGTTGGTTTATCTCATATTGTTGGACTTTGAAGTCTGAATTAGGCTGTTTGGATGTAGCTGGAGCTTCTGATGTAATTTTACTTTTCTTTTCTGATTCATTTGGGTCTGTAATAATTTGTAATAACAATTGGGGATGGCTAGTGGAAAGGGATGGGGGTGAATGCATGCCAAGGGTAGAAAACCTGCTTATAGGTTATTTACAATTTCCGCATTCTGCATTTTGAAAACTCATGCCTATAACTTCTGCATTTCTGCATCTTAGAAATTATGCCTATAAGTTCTGCATATAGAAATCATGATCTTAGGGTTCTGCACATCTGCATCATAGAAATTATGTCTATAAGTCCTGCACTTTCTGCATTTTAGAAATTATGCCTGTAAGTTCTGCATATAGAAATCATGATCTTAGGTTTCTGCACTTCTGCATATACATGCCATTAGGCAAA
>NW_017671470.1:86507-90049 GCF_001879085.1 Nicotiana attenuata | reverse complement strand
GACATTCTCTATCACCCGGGAAAGGCTAATGTTGTAGCGGATGCTCTTATTCGGAAGTCTATGGGGAGCTTAGCTCATATGGAGGCAAACCAGAGACTGTTGGCAAGGGAGGTTCATCAGCTAGCTAATTTGGGAATTCGCTTGGCGGGTTCTAGTGAAGGAGGAGTAATTGTGCAAAATAGAGCCGAATCGTCGCTCGTGTCGGAGGTGAAAGAAAGGCAATTCAGTGATCCATTGCTAACACAACGGAGGGAAGGGATTCATAGTCACAAGACCACAGCTTTTTCCTTAGGCATGAATGATGGTGCTCTACGGTACCAAGACCGCCTATGTGTTCCAGATATCGACGGTCTTCGGGAAAGGATCATGGCAGAAGCTCACACATCTAGGTATTCCGTGCACCCGGGTTCTACAAAAATGTATCATGATCTCAAGGAGATTTATTGGTGGAACAACATGAAGGGGGATGTGGCGGACTTTGTGGCAAAATGTCCGAATTATCAGCAAGTAAAGGCCGAACATCAAAGGCCCGGTGGATTGGCTCAAAGCATAGAAATTCCGATGTGGAAATGGGAAATGATTAACATGGACTTTGTGGTGGGGTTGCCGCGCACTCCACGCAAGTTTGACTCAATTTGGGTAATCGTGGATCGACTCACGAAATCAGCGCACTTCTTGCCAGTCAAAGCTACCGACACAGTGGAATAGTATGCTAGTTGTATATCAAGGAAATAGTCAGGTTACATGGCACACCAGTCTCAATCATATCAGATCGAGGGGCTCAGTTCACAGCCAACTTTTGGAGGAAGTTTCAGCAAGGTTTGGGTACGCAAGTAAATCTTAGCACAGCTTTCACCCTAAAACTGATGGGCAAGCAGAGCGGACTATTCAGACACTTGAGGATATGTTGCGTGCTTGTACTCTTGATTTCAAAGGTAGCTGGGATGACCATTTGTCGCTCATAGAATTTGCCTACAACAACAGCTTCCACGCTAGCATCCAGATGGCACCATTTGAGGCATTGTATGGTAGGAGATGCAGGTCTCCCATTGGGTGGTTCGAGGTTGGAGAAGCAGAATTGATAGGGCCGGACCTCGTGCATCAGGCCATAGAAAAATTCAAGATTATTAAGGAAAGGTTGAAAACTGCTCAAAGTCGCCAAAAGTCTTACTCGGATGTTCGTCGCAGAGATTTGGAGTTCAAGGAAGATGATTGAGTATTTTTGAAGGTTTCCCCTATAAAGAGTATCATGCGGTTTGGGAAAAAGGGGAAGTTGAGTCCGAGGTATGTCGGACCATACAAAATTATTCAGAGGATTGGTCAGGTGGCATACAAGCTCGATTTACCACCCGAAATGTCATTGGTACATCCGGTCTTTCATGTGTCTATGTTGAGGAAGGTAGTGGGAGACCCGTCCATTATTGTGCCAGTTGAGACTATTGACGTCAATGAAAAACTGTCGTATGAAGAAGTTCCAGTTGCCATTCTTGATAGGCAAGTTCGGAAATTGCGAAATAAGGAAATTACATCCGTAAAAGTGTTATGGCGAAATCAGTAAGTTGAGGAAGCCACTTGGGAAGCCGAGGATGAAATGAAAAAGAAGTACCCGCATTTGTTTGAATAGCCATGTAATAGCTTTTATGCATTTGATTCCTACGAACCCTTATCTTGTAATTTAATCAATAAAAACTGTCTCGTTTTGGTTATATATGTTGCCTATGTGGCCATGGTTGGTGTTGTACAGTACAAGTCATGTTATGTTAAGAAACATGTATATGCTGGTTAGGATATGATTCTGGGGCTCTCTGACAGGTGGGTGGGCCTAGATACAAAGGAAACTCTGGCGAAATTTTTGGAAATTTAGGGAGTTAGCCAAATTTGGAAACTATTAACAAGTTTTAGGTTGTAAGAGGCAGAAGATTGCATGAAGAACTCCTAATAAGTGACCCTTGATCCTCATTCGAGGACGAATGATTTTAAGTGGGGGAGGATATAAGGCCCCGTGAAAACTTGAACTCGAAACTTAAAAGCTCGTAGTGCCAACTTACGAATATGAGTTAGGAATGTGTAGAATTCTTCAAGCTCGCCGCGGTTCGCAACCTTTGTACTGATATAAGCTTTTAAAAATCAAGAATCAAAGTTTTCCAGAAAAGTGCTATTATGCGGTCTAGAATGCGGTCGCAAATCAAGTATGCGGACCGCATTTCTATCGCAAAGTGAGTCAGTGTGTTAGTCAAATTTAAGGTCAAAATGCGGTCCATTATGCGATCGCATAACTGATATAGTCGTCGCATAATCATCTTGGAATTTTGTAAAGGGCAGTTCTGCGGTGCATAATGCGACCGCAGAACGAGTATGCGGACCGCATTTCTGCCGCAAACCCAGACAGAAAGATCAGATTTTTGGAGCACTTTTGCGGTCCATTTTGCGGGCCGCATTTCCACTTTGTGATCGCAAATGCGATCGCATACCTGACTCGGGGCTCCAATTTTTCTAATTTTTAAACCCGACCCCCTATCGATATATTCGATACTATAGCTTATTTTAAGCATATCTTCTGAGACTTTTAGAGAGATAGAGAGAGGTTCTTAGAGTGGGAAAGTGTCTCCCATCAAATTCTCCTTGAGCCTTGCTAGAACATTGAAGAAAATCAAGGGAAGACACCTAAATTTTCATTCCCAAGAGGTAAGATTCATCACCTCAGTTCTTATTTCTATACTTAACTATAAGGGGTCTGTAGTGAAGTAATTTATGAGTATAAGAATGAAATTCTTGCATGCATATCACACCATAGGGTATTGGAAGGTAGAAACTAAAAAGAAGGCAATTGGGGGTATAAAATGATAGAAATTCCTCACAAAAGGGCCTAAGATCACAATGCACCTTTAGTGTTTGATGATATGCTCGAACCAAGCTAGAACTTCAATCTCGTCTCTAATTCTCGGTTCAATTTGTAATTCTTACACAATAGATCGAAGTGCTAAGAGTTCCGGAATTTTGTAAGGATTAAGGAAAGCTAAATTGAGGTATGTATGGCTAAAACCCCCTTTTATTAGAAATTGAGCTCTGTTGGTGTTTACACAAATGTGGTAAGACTAGAACTTGTTGATGTACCGATTGTCATTATATATGAATTGGTTTGCAATTATATATGTATCAACATGAAGAATGTGCCTTAACGTGTGTAGTAAACTATCCTTGATATTTAAAGATGTGCGAAGAATACAAATCATGTGTTGACATGCCTGGGCTATAAGCCAAGATTAAAACTAAGAATTGTCGTGCTAACTACGTGAAATCCCACTTGTGTTTGCCACTTGAGTTGCTTCTGTATGTGCCTATGATCACAAATTTCTAGATGGACATTGAAAATGGAAAAGATATGATAATTGTGGCCCTATGTGCCAATGAATGGATATGATATATGTGAAATGAAGATTCAAATGAGATGGATAATGAGAAAGGAACAACGCCAGGTAAGGCGGCCTAGCCGATCGGGCCGTGATCGGACACCATGCCGCACACATGGTGGTGATGTGCAA
>NW_017671470.1:64980-84628 GCF_001879085.1 Nicotiana attenuata | reverse complement strand
ATCGCTAAGCCTATCAAGCTCAAGAAGCATGGTACCACCTTCGGGTTGGGGTATGAGCATACCTGGGAAGAATTCAAGGACTGGTCACCACCATGGCACGGCCCTTACTATCCATTGGAGCAGCCGATACTCCGTCTAGAGCAGACTTTTCAACCAGCCGAGGTTATCTATGGGTCAGAAGAAGAGGAAGCATTAGCAGCAATGAGGAATTTGTTCCTGGAAGAGGATGATATGGATTGTTGTGTCATTTTCGAGGAGGAGGGGGAGGAAGGCCCTTCCATACAGGCTGTGAGCAGAGGAGCACACCTCAGCAACTGGACCGTCAGAACCACCAGAGCCCGACGTGCCTTGGGGTAGCAAGGCTGAACAAAGAATTACGCACTATTTTGCTTTATTAAGTTTATTTTCTTTTCGCATTTTTCTTTTTTCGCAAGAAAGAGCTCCAATGTTCGAAACACTTATGGAATTTATTAAAGTATTTCAATTTTCTTACAAATCCCTCTCTTATTATTTTCTCTCATTACTTTACTCAAACAGCATTACTATTACTTATCTTAATGAACCGATGACTGTGACTTGCAACGAGACAACGCAACAAACGGGTACAGATTCAAAGGAAGATGATATACCGGAAGAAATCGTTAAAGAAGTTGAGAATTTTAAGAATAGGCCTAAGTCCAACCTGGACGAGACGGAGATCGTCAATCTAGGAGATGCAGAGAACATCAAAGAAACACGAGTCAGCGTTCACTTGTCACCGTCTGAGAAGGAAGAGTACACAAAATTTCTGAGGGAATATGAGGACATATTCGCATGGTTATATGACAACATGACTGTTCTAAGCACGTCCATTATGGCTCACAAATTACCGACTGATCCGGCCTGCCCGCCAGTGAAACAGAAGCTCAAAAAGTTCAAGCCAGACATGAGTTTGAAAATCAAGGAAGAAGTCACTAAGCAGGTCAAAGCTAAGGTCCTCCGGGTAGTAGAGTATCCGACATGGTTAGCCAATATTGTGCCAGTACCGAAGAAGGATGGGAAGGTCAGAATTTGCGTCGACTACCGAGATCTCAACCGGGCCAGTCCAAAAGACGACTTTCCCTTGCCGAACATACACATCTTGATTGACAACTGCGCAAAGCATGAGCTGCAGTCATTTGTTGATTGTTTTGCCGGGTACCATCAGATATGGATGGATGAAGAGGATGCTGAGAAAACTGCTTTCATTACGCCGTGGGGGATGTATTGTTACAAAATGATGTCGTTTGGGTTAAAGAATGCAGGGGCCATCTACATGAGGGCCATGACCACAATTTTTCATGACATGATACACAAAGAGATCGAAGTGTATGTAGACGACGTCATCATCAAATCCAAGAAAGCCGCTGATCACATGGGAGATTTGAGGAAATTCTTCAATAGACTGAGAAGGTACAACCTGAAGCTGAATCCCGTGAAATGTGCATTTGGGTTCCTGCCGGAAAACTACTTGGGTTCATTGTGAGCCGCCGAGGGATAGAATTGGATCAATCAAAGGTCAAAGCTATTCAAGAATTGCCGCCGACGAAGAGCAAGAAGGAGGTTATGAGTTTCTTGGGGAGACTTAACTACATCAGCAGGTTCATAGCACAGTCTACAGTTATCTGTGAGCCAATCTTTAAGATGCTAAAGAAGGATGCCGCTACCAAATGGACTAACGACTGCCAGAAAGCCTTCGACAGAATCAAAGAGTACCTGTCAACACCGCCGGTTCTGGTTCTGCCCGAACCAGGTAGACCCCTGCTACTCTACCTTGCAGTATTGGATGGAGCATTTGGTTGTGTTCTGGGGCAGCATGATGAAACGGGAAGAAAAGAGCAGGCCATTTATTATCTCAGCAAGAAGTTCACCCCGTACGAGGCCCGGTATTCCTTACTAGAGCGCACCTGTTATGCTCTGACTTGGGTAGCTCAGAAGTTGAGGCATTATTTCTGTGCTTACACCACGTATCTCATATCAAGAATGGACCCATTGAAGTATATCTTTCAGAAGCCCATGCCCACCAGCAAGCTAGCCAAGTGGCAGATCCTGCTAAGTGAATTTGACATTGTCTACGTGACTCAGAAAGCAATCAAAGGACAGGCCCTAGCAGATCACCTCGCTGAAAACCCTGTGGATGGAGAATACGAGCCTGTGAAGATGTATTTTCCTAATGAGGAGGTATCCTTCATAGGAGAGGACATGGCAGAATCCTATGACGGTTGGAGGATGTTTTTCGACGGAGCAGCAAATTTCAAGGGAGTTGGCATTGGAGCAGTCCTAGTATTAGAAACCGGCCATCATTATCGGTATCCGCCAAGCTCAGGTTCCCGTGCACCAACAACATGGCTGAGTACGAAGCTTGCATCCTGGGGCTCAAGATGGCCATCGACATGAACGTCCAAGAGTTGCTAGTGATCGGAGATTCGGATTTGCTTATACATCAGGTCCGAGAAGAATGGGCGACCAAGAACTCCAAGATACTCCCGTATTTGCATCATGTACAGGAGTTGAGAAAGAGGTTTACAAAGACAGAGTTCCGGCATGTTCCCAGAGTCCAGAATGAGTTTGCCGATGCATTGGCCACTCTATCATCCATGATTCAGCATCCAGATAAGAACTTCATAGACCCTATTCCAGTAAAGATTCATGATCAGCCAGCTTACTGTGCTCATGTCGAGGAAGAAACAGACGGAAAGCCTTGGTTTCACGACATCAAGGAAATTTTGGCCGAAGGAAAATATCCAGAGCTTGCAAATGCTATTCAGAAGTGCACTCTACAAAGATTATCCAACAGTTTCTTCCACAGCGGATGAATCCTGTATAGGAGAACTCCTGATTTGGGATTGCTAAGGTGTGTTGATGCAAAGGAAGCATCCAAACTGCCAGAGGAAATTCATGCTGGGACCTATGGTCCACATATGAACGGTTTTGTCTTAGCCAAGAAGGTACTCCGGGCAGGTTATTTCTGGATAACTATGGAAACGGACTGCATCCAGTATGTTCGAAAGTGCCACCGCTGTCAGATCCACACAGACATGATAAAAGTGCCTCCAAATGAGCTTAATGCAACGAGCTCGCCATGGCCGTTCGCCGCATGGGGAATGGATGTTATCAGACCAATCGAACCTGCCGCATCAAATGGGCACAGGTTTATCCTAGTAGCAATTGATTATTTCACTAAATGGGTTGAAGCAGCATCTTACAGAGCAGTGACCAAGAAAGTCGTGGCAGACTTTGTCCGTAACCGTATCATTTGTCGATTCGGGATCCCAGAATCAGTCATTACTGACAACGGTTCCAACCTCAACAGTTTGATGAAAGCCATGTGCGAAACATTCAAGATCAAACACAAGAATTCCACAGCCTACAGACCTCAAATGAACGGAGCTGTAGAAGCTGCCAATAAGAACATCAAGAAGATATTGAGGAAGATGGTAGAAAAGCATAAGCAGTGGCATGAGAAGCTGTCATTTGCTTTGTTAGGGTATCGCACCAAAGTCCGCACTCGACCGGTGCAACTCCCTATATGCTGGTTTATGGTACGGAAGCGGTCATCCCCGCCGAGGTAGAAATTCCATCCCTAAGAATCATACAGGAAGCACAAATCGACGATACAGAATGGGTAAAGAGTCGTTACGAACAGTTAGCTCTCATAGATGGAAAGAGAATGAACGCGGTTTGCCATGCACAACTTTACCAGAACAGAATGACCAGAGCCTTCAACAAAAGAGTCAGACCAAGACGGTTTACACCAGGGCAGATGGTGTTGAAGAAGATTTTTCCACATCAAGATGAAGCCAAAGGGAAGTTCTCCCCTAACTGGCAAGGTCCATACATGGTTCATCGGGTTCTGACAGGAGGGGCCCTCATACTTGCAGAAATGGACGGAGAAGTTTGGCCAAAACCAATAAATTCAGATGCAGTCAAGCGATACTATGTGTAACCATTTATGATTTCCTTATGCAATTTGAACTACGTCTGACCTGATTCCCGTTTAAGAGGGGATACGTAGGCAGNTGACCTGATCCCGGTTTAATACGGGGAGTACGTAGGCAGGCCTATCGGTTCGGTCGACGAACTCACAAAATTTTACATTTACCCCCCTCACCCCCCCCCCCCGCCGCAATTGGAAACTGGGGCAGAATTTTGAGGAGGACCCTCAAAATTCCGAAGTAACTTCAGCCGATCATCACAAGCAACCGTCAGAAGCAGTAGCCCGGTAAACTGGGGCAGAATTTTGAGGAGGACCCTCAAAATTCCGTAGCAGGAGAGGTTGCAATGTCCTGAACCACGTCGCAGTCGTCGATTCATCTAAAAAATATTTCTTAAATATATACGTATGTCGTATCTTTAACAAACTCATGCGTGTTTATTATCAGAATTGCTTTGTTTAGCAACGCTACCCCAGGGATACCCACAATATCACCATAAAACAGAGCCGAGCCAGTCAAGCGAAGTCCTCGGGGCTACGAACTAACCTTCCCCCTCTACAAAACTCACGATTTTTCTTTGGATGCAGGCACCCAAGTCGCAGATCATCGAATACATTTATACACTCGTATTTTTCGGGAATACGGCTCTCAGAACCATAACCTATTTACATTTGCTATCCGCACACAACATCCCCAGCAGCCACAATATCAAATGTCAAATATCAATTATCAGCTAAGAATTTTTTATTATTACTATTCATTTTTCATCTTTTGCATAAGGCTACCATTCTGCCTTCCGAGGTTAAGCTCTACCTCTATCTGCATTCTTGCATTGCATAAGGCTACCATTCTGCCTTCCGAGGTTAAGCTCTACCTCCATCTACATTCTTGCATTGCATAAGGCTACCATTCTGCCTTCCGAGGTTAAGCTCTACCTCCATCTGCATTCTTGCATTTCATAAGGCTACCATTCTGCCTTCCGAGGTTAAGCTCTACCTCCATCTACATTCTTGCATTGCATAAGGCTACCATTCTGCCTTCCGAGACTAAGCTCTGTCTCCATCTTTGCATGGCTGAAATATCGCCGCTTCATTTAAATCTTGCATCGGCTAAAAGATCGCCATTTTGTTTACACTTTGCATGGCTGAAATATCGCCACTTCATTTAAATCTTGCATCGGCTGAAAGATCGCCATTTTATTTACACTTTGCATGGCTGAAATATTGCCGCTTCATTTAAATCTTACATCGATTGAAAGATCGCCATTTTATTTACATTTTTGCATGGCTGAAATATCGCCACTTCATTTAAATCCCGCACCGGCTGAAAGATCGCCATTTTTATTCTTGCATCGGCTGAAAGTTCGCCACTTATTGCATCTCATAGGCTGAAAGATCGCCAAATTGTCCAAGGGCGTCATTGTTCGGAGGCACCATTTTCTTAGCCCGAGAACGCCATGCCATGGCCTGAGGACCCCGCTTTTATCTCTTGCATATCATTATTCAAAGGCATCATAGTTCGGAGGCATCATTCTCATAGCCCGAGAATCATTCCATAACCTGCGAATCCTATTATACACTTCATGGCCCAGGACACCATAGTCCGAGGACGTCATCCTAACCGTCCAAAGACAGCATTCATGGTCCAACGGGAACTTGCATCTTGTTTAAATTTTTGCACAATATATGTTGGTATTATTCATTTGCAGGTACACTGGCTAGCAACGGCCGTCTCAGCAGGAGCGATTCCGCTCCCGTTCCCGCAGCCTATCAGACTCTGACCATCCTTCTCGGCCCGAACATCGCGCCCTTCTTGGAAAATCTCCATCGGCATATTCCGTCGACGGGTCCCGAACTACATATGGCCTGATTCCTGTAAGACCAGGGATATGTAGGCAGCTCGGGAACCAGAGCTCGGTTAAAATTCTTCAATCGTTTCATTCGGTCAAAATTGGCCATCATATCTTTATCCGACAACTCTTTCATCCTTTCCGGGTAAAGAGGGGCAGCTGTTGATACCCAATTTTTCCCTACGTATTTTTACATACAAAATACTTTCAAAATAGCATGTACATGCATACTATAATCATGCCCAAGAGTTTTGGTATTTTTCCCTAATTTTTAAAGGTTTCAAATCAATTTATTGTCTATTTCTAGCAGTACAAAATCCAATAATTATTCCCAAAATTATTATTTTGGTGAATAATTTATTTCTATTCTCATATTTACACCAAAATATAATTAAGGTGATTTTTGTATATTTTTACAAATTTATTTGGTATTTCTAAAGCTAAATTGCATATAATTGCAATTATAGCCTATTTTACGATTAATAGCATTTGTACAATTATAAAATTATTTCCAGTAATTTGGATTAATATTTATGTATTATTAATTAGTTCAGTGCTTTTAATTTGTTTTTAAAATCATTATTACTATTTTTATAAAAAGAAAAGGGGAAAATTGGCTATTTAACATCTAGCCCGTTTCTATTTCAATTATAGCCTCATTTCCTTTCAATTCTAACCTCAATTTAACCCCCAATTCCGCCCCAAATCAAAATAACCCAATTCCAATTTTAACCCGACCCCTGACCCAATTTTAAACCCGCCAAGCTTCCCTTTAAATCCAGGTCGTTGATCATTTTGATCAACGGCCGATATTCTTTCTTTCCTTTTTAATTCCCTAACCCACCTATCCCTAATCCATTCTATCAGATACGCCGCCTTTGAACTCTTCATCTCTCAAACTCTCTCTAGCCCACTCCGAAACCCTAATCATCTCCCACCTGTTTCTACCATGTTTCCACCGGAATCCATGGCATTGCAGACCATGGATGGCCTGTACTCACTCTCTCACCATTTAACCTAAGCTACTCGAAGTTTGGAGGCCCGACTTCAATGGCTCTCTTTAGATCTGTCTCAGATCTGTAGATCTATGGCCTTTCCGGCCATTATTCCGGCATGTTCAAGCAATATGAGTCTTTTCGACTCAGGATCCGACTTTCCTCAAGACCTTTCTCATTCTAGGGTTTTTTCTGCAACTCTAAGCCGCCTGAGGTTCTGTACTTGCTTATTTCTTTTAGATCTGTGACATGCCTGAGCGTTATTTGACGTTTTAAAGGTTTTCCCCAAATTTCCTTTTCAAAATCGATTTTTAGGGTTTCTGAAAAAAGGTTTCTTCAAATATTTTTCTAATGCTTCCTGTTCTTTTTTTTATGTGTGATTCATGCTCGTATGCGTTCCTCTTATTATGCATGAGTTTCTCTCTTGTCTCTTCTCTATTATGCAAGACTCTTCTATTTTTGCTCGCATGATTAATTCGTGTTGATTAATCCTCATGCTTTGCTATATGTGTGTTTATGTTTGAGCTCTTTGATTTTCGTTCACCTTACTGAGTTTTGTTTATGTTCCTGCTAAGCATGTTATACCTACTTTGTTTAAATTCGTATCATCTCTTTCTTCTGAAACTTGTTTAAATTCCAAGTTTTCTCAAGCATGACTTTAAATCAGTGTTCTTGCTATTGTGTATGTTTGTCTTTCAGAAAGGGCTTCTGAGCCTCTCCCAATGTCCTTGTTTTCTCACCTCTGACTCTATTCGAATGCCTAGGTTTTGGGGGGTTTCTTTTGACGAGTGGCACTAGGGTTACACTTTGGGACCCTAGGCTTTCATACTCACTATGAGCCTGTAATTGAACTTGAATCTCTTTTGCTTGTGACTCTGAGACTTTCAGTGTTAAACTCTTTTTCTAAATAACCTACCGACTCTTTTGTTTGATCTGTGTGCTTATATATATGTGAAATTTCTCTTTCAAAAGGTTTTTTTACCAACTAAGTGATTGATTCTGAAACCTCCTTTATAAGGATGACAAACCGTCACTGATTTTCCTTCGGTTGCACCTCCTTTACCTTTCTGGACTTGGTTCATTCAATTGAACTTGCAGTTTCTGATTTCATGGCTATTAAATTGATTCATTTACCATATTTTGCACAAACCATGTACCATTGATTGTTTTCCTTAAATAATTTCCATGTACTTACCCCTTTTGTGCTACTTTGAAAGGTTTAATTAGAAATTTCTTTCCTTAACTAATTTCTATCCGTTGGAATCTGTATCCCTTAACCAAAGGGAGACTGATTTCAATGATTTCTTTACCTTTCTTACTGGTTCTCTTTGCAGTATAAAAGGGATGGCACTTCTGCACTTTAAACACACCTAACTTTACATCTATACTCCCAGTCGAATACTTTCACATCTATACTTCAAGTTCAATACCTCGAACTTCTTCCTTTCAACTCACACATTTACCTTACTAATTTGAATTCAACATTCTCTGTTGCTTGAGACCTTTTGGAACTGTTGTGCTTGCAACTTGGCTTTTCAAAGAATACTGTTTTCTTATTAGTTTTCCTTTGAAACTGGTATGTCTTTTATTTAATTTTTTGCCTCACCCCTATGTGTTTACTTCATAGTTCCAGCATCCTTGTTTACTTTACTGCTTATGTTCAGGGATTTGTGCTAATTATGCTCCGTCCTTGCCTTTTCTATTGTGAATCCCTACCCTTATTCCCTTCTATGTGTTTGAGTTAAGGTTCATGGCCTGGCAGTACCCTAATTACTGCCCAGGCCATAACCTGATCCACAATGGATCCTAACTCCTAAATTGGCTAACAGGCTGGTCAGGGGTGTGCCAGCATTCCCAATGGCTGGGCATGACCACCAGCCTGCCATGGCTCTCCCGGATTCCCCCTCTATGCACTTACACTTATTCTTAGGCCCTTAAGTTCTGCCCTCATCTCATGAGCCTTGCTTTGGGGACCTTGAGTTCCCTCTGAACTTGGACATCTAAGGGCTAGCATTTCCACACTGCACTATGATCTTAATTCTGCAATATATTTTGGGTGTAAGCACTGCCCGGAGCCCTTTGAGACTCTTGGGAACTTTGACACACCCCAAATGTGAGAAAGGCTTTTGGAAATCTGATCTTGGAAGTTGGTTTATCTCATATTGTCGGACTTGAAGTCTGAATTAGGTTGTTTGGATGTAGCTGGAGCTTCTGATGTAATTTTACTTTTCTTTTCTGATTCATTTGGGTCTGAAATAATTTGTAATAACAATTGGGGATGGCTAGTGGAAAGGGATAGGGATGAATGCATGCCAAGGGTAAAAAACTTGCCTATAGGTTATTCACAATTTTCGCATTCTGCATTTTTAAAACTCATGCCTACAAGTTTTTCTACATCTTAGAAATTATGCCTATAAGTTCTGCATATAGAAATCATGATCTTAGGGTTCTGCACATCTGCATCATAGAAATTATGTCTATAAGTCCTGCACTTCTGCATTTTAGAAATTATGCCTGTAAGTTCTGCATATAGAAATCATGATCTTAGGTTTCTGCACTTCTGCATATACATGCCATTAGGCAAACAATCATAGGTTTAATAAATAACCAACTTCACTCTAGATACTATGCCTATAGGACTCTTGCATTTATGTATTTGTTTAAAGCCAATTACGCTTAGAAATCATGCCTGTAGGAATAATCAACTGAACCAGCTTCGTTTATTTCATCTACGAGTCTAAAATCTGTCATAAGGTCGTCAAAATCTGCAGATCTTTCGTTTATATAACCAGCAACCTTTTCCCTAAAATCAGTACGCTCTATTAGATCTCACGCCTATAGGTCTCACTTAGGCAAACTGTTAGGTAATTAATTACGTCAATTTCGATAAACTACATCCAGACAAGGCTAATTCGGACTCCTCATCTGAGAAATATGTGATGAATCAGCCTAGCCTACGCTTTTAATTTAATTCAGACCAAACCAGTATTTGAAGTCATGCTATATTTGCTCTTTTAAGTGAGGAGGCCTGTGTTAGCCTTAATTGCTATTTGTTTCCCCTAACTGTTTATGTGTTTTTTGCTTGTCGCCTAGACTTTTATCCTTTTGAAACTCCGAAAAGCCCCAAATCCTCTCCCTTTAGGACTAGTAGTCTCAATGCCTCCGAGACTAATAGGATTGGGACGGGTAATAATAGCATGCATTATGTAACGTTACTATCCCGCGCTTTAATACCTTAATGGGGTAGGAAGGGTAGATATGGATATGATGACCGATCCGATAATACCTCATGTAACCCCTCTTTGAGGAGTGATTACTGGGTATTGCATTGACGTGATCCATATTAATCATAAACCTAGGACCCCCTCCCTTTTACTTGCTTTCGTCTATCTCTTTTAAATTGTCTAAATCTTTCATAAAATTTCTGCCCTCTTTACCTTTCCCCAAGTTTTAATTTATTTGCAATGTTGTATGTGAATCCCTCCTACTTGAGCCTTTAATTGCTTACTTGATTATGTGAAGTCACAATTGTAGCATGGCCGGGAACCACACTAGTGGATCTTGGGGGGTGCCTAACACCTTCCCCCGGAGATAATTTCAAGCCCTTACCCATTCTCTGGTTCTTCTTCTTCTTTTTTTATTTCCTTCTTAGTGTCCTAATGCCCTCAATCATTAGGTGGCGACTCTTCTAAATCTCAAACCCAATTCCCAAAAGGAAAAGAGTTGTCAGCCCAATGTCGTAAACCCGATTTCGCCTTTAGAAAAAGGGGGCATTGACAGCATGGCGACTCTGCTGGGGACTTCTTTAAGACAACTAGCAACTCCTTTTCCTTTATCAGTCCTCCCAGACCCACACTCTGCTTTGAGTTCCTCTATTGTTTCCCTCAAATCTATAATCACAACTAGGAGGTCATCTCTTTCTTTCTCTAAGTCATCGATTTTTTCCACTAAGTCATTCTTTTCTTTACTTAGATTTTCAATGGTTTCTTTTAGGTCAACAACTACTACCATCAAGTCGTCTCTTTCATGTTCTACACTAACAATTTTTTCAGTCAAACCAACTTTTTATTCTCCAGATCACTTATTGTTTCCTTCAGATCAGCCACTCACACTACCAAGTCATCTCTAGTTTGTTCAGCATCTCCTAACTCTATGGTCAAGGCATCCTTATCGTCTACAAGACTATGATAGGCATCAATTAACACATTTGCTAATGACATGAGTTTTTTAGGAGAGTAGGATTTCAGATTTCTCTTAACGTCCCTGAAGTTTACCTCATCATTGTCATCATCTTCATCATTGTCTGATTAAGCCATCAAAGCAAATATTGAATCATATTCATTTGCTTCACTTTCAACTGCCATCATAGAGCTATCACCTGTATATGTTTCTTATTTAGACTCATTGGAGGAATCTCCCCATGCTGTAGAGCTTGCTTTACAACATTGTCAGCGGCATTCTTTCTTTTGAAGCGTTTGTTAGGAACCGGGTTCCTCTTTGCTGCTTTGTCGGGGTTGTACTTGAAATGTTCTTGCTTTAGGAGAGGGCAATGCTTGATAAAATGCCCTGACTTTCCACATTTATGACAAAGGTCATAATTCTTTGGTCTGCTGGAACTGCCTCTTTTTGGTATCCCTCTGTTTCTTCTTACCATCTTCTGAAACCTTTTGGTTAAGTAAGCCATGTCACTATCCTCCTCACTTGAGTCATTGCTTTCAGCTTTGAGTACCAGGTTTTTTTCCTTCTTTGGTTCTCTTCTTTCACTGTCCTTCTTCTTCTTATTCTTCTTCATTTTGTAGGTTTTCAGATTTCCGACTAGCTCATCTATTGTCAGCTCTTGAAAATCCTTTGCTTCAGTAATGGCATTCACCTTACTCTCCCATGAACTGGGCAGGACACTGAGAATTTTCTTCACGAGCTGGTTCCTAGGAATAATTTCACCAAGCGAGTGTAACTCATTTATGATGGAAGTGAATCTTGTGTGCATGTCTTGAATGGATTCATCGTCCTTCATTCTGAAGAGTTCATACTCGGTGGTGAGCATGTCAATCTTAGATTGCTTTACTTGAGTGGTTCCCTCGTGAGCTGTTTGCAAAGCTTCCCATATCTCCTTGGCAGATTGACAAGCTGAGATCCTGTTGTATTCATCAGGTCCTATGCCACACATCAAAATTTTCTTAGCACAAAAATTTTTCTCAACAACTTTCCTATCTGCGTCGTTGTATTATTTCCTGGTTTTTGGCATCGTTACAGGAGGGTCTCCAACCTTCTTCGTTGGGACATAAGGACCATCACAAATAACATCCCACAACTCAGAATCTTCTACCATGATGAAGTCATGCATTCTTGTCTTCCACCACCCATAGTATTGCCCATTGAACCTGGGTGGTCTATATGTAGACTGACCTTCTTCAAAATTTGGTAGAGCAGCCATGAGGATCCTTTTGGGTGTTAACCTGATAGAAAGAACCCGCTCTGATACTAATTGATAGAATATTTGAGTCCACCAAACTATATAGAGACCAGGTCCTCTATAGGTTCCCACAGATAATGCTAATGAAACAATAAGTAAATGGAACAGAGAGTTCTTACGTGGAAAAATCCCTGCTCAACGGGATTAAAAAAACCACGACCTACACTGGTAGGATTTCAGCTTCACTATGAGCAGCTTTAAATTACAACCTATGCAATCTAGGAATTAAACTCTTAATCCCTCACTAACTTGTAATAAACCTATTACAAGCCACTTTGCAATACACCTATTACAAAGACTTCAACTCATGACTAACTCTACTCACGACATAAACACTAAAGGTTTATGGTTTACAAGGGGCTCTAAGTAACGCTTCTAGATAAGCAAAGTAGGAATTACAATGACGAACAATTATAAAGTTACAACTTAACTAAGGACATACAAAATACTTGCTGTAGGAACTGGTCCGTAGTAGTGTTGTTCTCTGTTCTTGATGCACTTAAGAATTGAATACTTGGAAGGAAAAGCGGTTGGAGTGCTTGAATGAATTCTCAAGTGTTCAAGTGATGTTTTGTTGTAATGTTTAATGTTAATACAACATGGATGACATCACTTGAATGATGTAATCACTCGGTAGGTCAAATGAGAAGTGACTGCAGAACTGTGCTGCACCGTTTCTGTGTACTGTGCAGGCAGTCACTTTCCAGCTGTAGACAGTTGACTTCGTACTGCTGTCAGGGAAACACAAGGGTGTTGGGTTCCTGTGTTGATTCTCCATCTTCTGAAGTCATAGCAACTCACATAAGCTGAAGTCTTGATTTGAGTTGTGAACCAAGTATGTCAGGTTCCTTATCTGGTTCTTTGATAGTAAGTTTGTTAGATCATCAAACCATAAAGCTAAGGTACTGTAACCCCATCAATTATCCTTTGGACTTGCTTTTTTCAGGTCCCTATAGTCAACACAAACTCTAGTTTTTCCTTCCTTCTTTGGCACAGGCACAACATTTGCTACCCAGGTGGTGTATCGGACAGCTGTGACCACATTGGCGCTCAGTTGCTTCATTATTTACTCTTTGATTTTGTAACTCATGTCCATGTTAAATTTTCGTTGGTTTGTTGGCTGGTGGAAATCAGGATACATAGGAAGCTTATGAACCACTAGATCAGCACTTAAAACACGGCATANGATCTTAGGTCTCTGCACTTCTGCATATACATGACATTAGGCAAACAATCATAGGTTTAATAAATAACCAACTTCACTCTAGATACTATACCTATAGGACTCTTGCATTTATGTATTTGTTTAAACCCAATTACGCTTAGAAATCATGCCTGTAGGAATAATCAACTGAACCAGCTTCGTCTATTTCATCTATGAGTCTAAAATCAGTCATAAGGTCGTCAAAATCTGCAGATCCTTCGTTTATATAACCAGCAACCTTTTCCCTAAAATCAGTACTCTCTATTAGATGTCATGCCTATAGGTCTCACTTAGGCAAACTATTAGGTAATTAATTGCGTCAATTTTTATAAACTACATCCAGACAAGGCCTAATTCGGACTTCTTATCTGAAAATATGTAATAAATCAGCCACCCCCTTTATGTAATTTTTAAAGACCTAACCAGTACTTGAAGTCATGCTATATTTGCTCTTTTAAGTGAGGAGGCCTGTGTGAGCCTTAATTGCTATTTGTTTCCCCCTAACTGTTTATGTGTTTTTGCTTGTCGCCTAGACTTTTATCCTTTTGAAACTCCGAAAAGCCCCAAAATCCCCTCTCTCTAGGACTAGTAGTCTCAATGCCTCCGAGACTGATAGGATTGGGACGGGTAATAGCATGCATTATGTAACGATACTATCCCGCACTTTAATACCTTAACGGGGTGGGAAGGGTAGATATGGATATGATGACCAATTTGATAATACCTCATGTAGCCCCTCTTTGAGGAGTGATTACTGGGTATTGCATTGACGTGATCCATATTAATCACAAACCTAGGTCCCCCTCCCTTTTACTTGCTTTCGTCTATCTCTTTTAAATTGTATAAATCTTTTCATAAAATTCCTGCCCTCTTTACCTTTCCCCAAGTTTTAATTTATTTGCAATGTTGTATGCGAATCCCTCCTACTTGAGCCCTTAATTTCTTACATGATTATGTGAAGTCACAATTGTAGCATGGTCGGGAACCACACTAGTGGATCTTGGGTGGTACCTAACACCTTCCCCCCGAGATAATTTCAAGCCCTTACCCATTCTCTGGTTCTTCTTCTTTTATTTCCTTTTTAGCGTCTTAATGCACTCAATCATTAAGTGGAGACTCTCCTAAATCTCAAACCCAATTCCCAAAAGGAAAAGAGTTATCCGTCCAAATGTCGTAAACCCGATTTTGCCTTTAGAAAAAGGGGGCATCGACAGTCGGTCAGGTGCTGGAGAGCCATCAGATTATCTTTCACGAAGATGAGCTGCCGCCCGAGGGACGAAATCACAATCGAGCATTGCATATTACGGTACAGTTTGAAGACAAGTTCATTGCTAGGGTCCTGGTTGATGGAGGTTCTAGTCTAAATATTTTTCCACTGGACACCCTGAAAAGGTTGGACAAAGGTTTCCATGAAATACGGACCGGAAGCATGAATGTGAAGGCTTTTGATGGGTCCTAGAGGGCCACGGTCGGAGAAATCAATCTTTGTTTGCAGATGGGACCAACTTGGTTCGACATTGAGTTCCAAATGCTTGTCATACCAGCCTCATATAATCTTTTGTTGGGCTGCCCGTGGATCCATACTGCTGGAGCCGTGCCCTCCACACTACATCAAGCCGTAAAATTGGAACGAACCATCAGGAGGTAATCATTCATGGAGACGGGAGTAACCCCATCTACACTAGTCAAGCCATTCCGGTCATTGGACATAGAAGAAGGCTAGGAGGGGAAACCTACCATCACATCGAACGGGTTAATGCAGTTGAAAAGTACAAGTGGTGGAGTAACACGACAGAAAGCATATTAGCATGGTCTGGATATGAACCTGGCAAAGGATTGGGAAAGAACCTCCAAGGCATCACCAAACCAATACAGCTGAAGAATCATGGTACTACCTTTGGGCTCGGATATCAGTACACATGGCAAGAATACAGGAATTGGCCGCCTCCATGGCGTGGTCCATATTACCCTCTTGAGCAACCGGTACCCCGTTTGGAACAAGCTTTCCATCAAGCAGACACAATATGGGGAACTGCTGAAGAAGAAGCACTAGCTGGGCTGAAGCATCTATTCTTGAAATATGAGGATATGGACTGCAGTGCCATAATTGAGGAGGAGGAGGAAGAAGGCTTCACCATTCAGACTATGGCAAAGGGAGTTATTCTCAGAAACTAGACCGCCATACCATCCCGAGCCCGCCGAGTCCTGGGTAGCTTGGCAGAATTTATAGTTGTTCTAGGCATTCAAATTTTCCACCAACTCTGTTTTAAGATTTTTCTGTTTTAAATAAATGCTCGATCCACCGAGCCAAGCTTTTGTTTGAACAATTGTCTCAGTTTTAAACAAACGTATCTATCCTTTATCATTATTCATTACTATTTTTATACTTTTCCCTTCTACAGTGTTATTATTACTTTTCCTGATGAACAAGTGACTGTGACATGTAATGAGGCAACGCAATATGAGAATAGTGACTCAGAGGAAGAAGATGAGATACCCGAGGAAATTGTCAGGAAAGTTGAGAATTTTGAGAACAAGCCTAAGTCCAACCTGGAAGAAATAGAAGCAGCAAATTTGGGAGACGCCAAACCGTCAAAGAGACCGCGTCAGCATTCACTTGTCGCCGACAGAGAAGGAAGAATACATCCATTTTCTAAAGGAATGTGAGGACATTTTTGCATGGTCGTATGACGATATGACCGGTTTGAGCACATCTATAGTAGCTCACAAGTTGCCTACCAACCCCATGTGTCCGCCAGTCAAGCAAAAACTCCAAAAATACAAACCAGACATGAGTCTTAAAATCAAGGAGGAAGTTACCAAGCAGATCAAAGCCAAGTTCTAAGGGTGGTTGAGTACCCAACCTGGTTAGCTAACATTGTGCCAGTTCCGAAGAAAGACAGAAAGGTCTGAATATGTGTTGCTTATCGGGATTTAAACAGAACAAGCACCAAAGAGGACTTCCCGCTGCCAAATATACATATCCTGATCGATAACTGCGCCAAGAATGAGCTCCAATCCTTTGTAGATTGCTTCGTAGGTTATCACCAGATCTGGATGGATGAAGAAGATGCCGAGAAGACATCTTTTATTACGCCTTGGGGTGTATACTGTTACAAGATGATGCCATTCAGTCTGAAGAATGCTGGGGCTACTTACATGAGAACCATGAAAACCATTTTCCATGATATGATACACGGAGAAATAGAGGTATACGAGGACGACGTCATTATCAAATCCAAGCGGGCCGTAGATCACATAGAAGACTTGAGGAAATTCTTCGACAGGCTCAGGAGGTACAAATTAAAGTTGAACCCCATAAAGTGTGCATTCGGGGTTCCTGCAGGAAAGTTATTGGGATTCATTGACAGTCACCGAGGGATCGAGCTAGATCCGACTAAAGTCAAAGCTATTCAGGAGTTACCACCACCCAAAAGCAAAAAGGACGTGATGAGCTTCTTGGGACGACTCAACTACATCAGTCGATTCATAGCACAGTCCACCGTAATATGTGGACACATCTTCAAGATGTTGAGGAAGGATGCCGAGGTGAGTTGGACCGAGGATTGCCAGAAGGCTTTTGACAAGATCAAGGAATACCTGTCCACACCACCAGTTCTGGTCCCGCCTGAACCAGGACGACTTTTGCTACTTTATCTTTCCGTGTTAGATGGAGCCTTTAGGTGTGTTTTAGGACAACATGATGAGACAAGAAGAAAGGAGAAAGACATATATTACCTGAGTAAGAAATTCACACCTTATGAAGCACGGTATTCTCTGCTTGAATGCACTTGATGTGCTTTGACCTGGACAGCCCAGAAGTTGAGGCATTATTTCTGTGCCTACACTACGTACCTCATATCCAGGATGGATCCTCTGAAGTATATATTTCAGAAGCCCATGCCTGATCATGGCCTACTCACCACTACTAATTAAATAGTGAGAGAGGGTCGGAGCAGCTTTTACTGATTTAGGGTCGGGATCGATATCCACAGAGAGCTAGAATTTGGAATCGATTATCTATCTAGTGTAGAGTTGCGTATGTGTTCCAAATTACACTTCTAAACATTTATGAGGTTTTTTGTCTTACTTCCACTATTTATCAAACTACAAATGGTAAATGCAACTAGATTAAGCTAAGAGTTATAATACTACGGGTTGTTCAAATGGTTTAAAAGGCACTAGGGTAGTGACTGCTGCCTAGGTGGTCAATTGATAGGTACTTGAGTCTAAGGCACGTTTGACATATTTGGGGAGTATGATATAACCGTTGCACGACTTTACCCACTCTACACTTCTCGGTGGTTTGAGTGATTTTGCCCGAATTGACTTTCTCAAGACCAACTGGGTATGCAAATCTGCACAAGCAACTAGGGTTCAAGTCTGATATTACGATCTCACGGTTTAACCCTTTAATTGGACTATTAATTCTCTGGAGTACACCCAATTCCTTGTTGGACTAATTCTAGAGACTTAGGCTCTCTTTCTCAAGAAGAGCAAAAGTCAACTAAACACAAACTAGTGCTTGCAACCAGTAATTTAACAATTAAATATGGAATTAGCCCAATTATCAAACACCCATAGTCAATTTAGCCCTAAAATACAAGACCCATCAATTACCCACACTAGGGTTGAGCCACAACCCTAGATTATGGGTCTAGCTACTCATAATTAAAGAAAAAAATCAAGAAATAGATGATGAACAATTCATATTAATTAATTAATAAGATAAAATAGAAGATTCAATGTTAAAATGAAGATAAAATTGCCCAAAATAACTAAGAAAACCGAAGTCACGAGCGTAGCTACTAGTCAATCTATCTGCTTGACCTAAAAAAGGAAAAAAGCTATTTATACTAAGCTGACAATTCTGGACAAAAATGCCCCTACGGGGTTAGTGCGGACCGCACAAAATGGACTGCGGTCCGCACTAGGGCTTTGGACTTGACAAAACTGCTCTCTGAACTTGGGCATTGCGGACCGTAGAGAATGGACTGCGGCCGCGGAGGCTTCTAGTGCAGTCCGCATTAAATGGACCGCAGACCGTATTGGCTTGATACTGGGAAATTGCAACTCTCTGATTCTCCTCACTGCGGACCGCAGAGAATGGAATGAGGCCGCGTTGATCTCAGTGCGGACCGCACAAAATGGTAGTGCGGCCGCACTGCCTCTTTGCCTGAAAATCACGCTCTCTGAATCTCCCAGTGCGGACCGCATAGAATGTAGCGCGGCCACACTGGCCTTGTTTTGCCTGAGCTTTGTCTTGTCTTAGTACTTGTGCAAGTTTCACTCCTTTTGAGTTGATCTTTGACATCTTGTCACTTTGTTGATCAAACCTGCAATCAAGCACAACTTGTGAGCCTCTTGGGACTATTTTGTACGAATTTCCAATCAAAACATAAGCAAGAAGGAGTATAAAATGTATCAAAATCCCTACTTATCAACTCCCCCAAACTTAAGCTTTTCCTTCTCCTCAAGCAAACAAAATAAGACCCACCCCTTAAGGGAAAATCCAAGAAATTTCAGGTGACCTAAAGTAACCTCAACTAGCCTCAATTGGGACTAACAATTGCCCTTAATACACATGAATCATTAACAACTTTTACTCTTTGAAACACCATGGATTAAGTGCGGCACAAGAGCATCAAGAGTTGACTCAACACATCAAGAACTCTTTTCTATTACTTCGGTCATTGTGGAACCCAAACTCACACATCCTCAACTCTCCCTAAGCAAACCTCACCTTTTGAATAGTGGCACTCAGAACGAGATCAATGGAAGTTCACTCATCTCTCTCAAGAAACAGTCACAAGTCCGACTCTAGGTACCATATGCTTGCCCCTTATGTGAGTATACACTAATGTAAGCTTCATTCAACTCAACATCATATAGGACTTTTGTGGAGACGTTGTGAAGGCTTTTGGTTCAGGGTAGGAAATGTTTTGGTCTAAGTAGGTTCCATCTTCCTTTAAGCACTTCTTTTGATTCGTGTGGCACACCTTCACTTGACTCTTTGAGTCATTTCACTTCTTTCTAAGGGGTTAGAGAGATACACTGTCACTCTTTCTTATGCATTTCAAATATTTTCTCCTCTTTCAACTTTCCACACCTTTCATTCTTTGCTTTTCTTGAATTCCCTTTTTATTCTTTTTCACATTGAACATTCTTTTTGTC
>NW_017671470.1:57347-58433 GCF_001879085.1 Nicotiana attenuata | reverse complement strand
ATTACTAAACTGAGCTAATTAAGGTCTTGGAATACAGAAATAAAGGATATAACTCAAAATGACCTATCGGGTCATCACACTGTACCTCTAAGGTGTTTAGTTAACCAATAAACTGACACAATATTGAATTTGAAGGAAGGGACTAAAAGGACTTTGTACAAGACTATTTTGGGTATAAGAATAACATCTCCAATCTCAGATTCTTTGACTTTATAACCATTTGGCAGAACTACTAGGAGAGGCTAAGGTAAAACCTTGATGTTGGACAATAAGGATGTATTAAAGGTCATGTGATTGGAAGCCCCTGAATCTAATATCCATGTATCAGTTTTGGATTCGAAGCATTTACACGAAATTTTACCAAAATCAATGGAGGATGTGCATATTATCATACCTGCAAAGTTGACAGCACAGGCATTAGACGGAATTGAACTTCCTAAGTGCCTCCCAACATCTTCATTTCCCACATGTAATTGCTGAAGAAGGCTCAGATGTTCTATATTGTTCTTCAGTCAGGCTCACATTTCTTCCATCATCTTGAGTTCTGTTCTCATTCTCCTTAGTAGTCAAAACTTCATTAGAGGCTCCTTGTACATTTGCAGCTATTATTTTGTGATAGAATTTAAAGGTCCACTAAACTCTATAGAGAACCAAGTTCTCTATTAGGTTCAACAGAACACGCACACTACAGTAAGTAAATGACACAGAGGAATTTTACGTGGAAAACTCCCAGCTCAACGGGATTAAAAACCACGACCTACCCTTGTAGGATTTTAACTTCACTACGTGTCAATCTTGGAAGTGATTCTCAAGGGCATCAAGAACAAAGAACAACATAGCAACAGACCAGTTCCCCATATTGAGTTATTATATGTCCTTAGTTGTGTTGTATCTTTGTTGATGTTCTTACCTGTAATTCCTACTTAGCTTACTTAGAAGCATTGTGTAGGAAACCCTTTGTAATTCATAAACCCTTGTGTTTGTGTCTTGGCTAGAGTTAGTCGAGTTGTGAAGTCTTTGTAATAGAGTTATTACAAAGTTGCTTGTAATAGTGTTGTTACAAGTTAGTGAGTGATTAAGTCTTTG
>NW_017671470.1:39669-56871 GCF_001879085.1 Nicotiana attenuata | reverse complement strand
ATGGTGGTAGTACAATGATGGCTGGAAAATGAAACAACTGAGTATGATTCAATCATTGCTTTAAAGGGTCAATCTGATGACGATAAAGATGATGACGGCGATGAGGTAAACTTTATAGATGTTCAGAGAAATTTGAAATCTTACTCTCCTAAAAAACTCATGTCATTAGCAAATGTTCTAATTGATGCATACCACAGTCTCATTAATTAAAAATGCGCTAACCACGGAACTAGGAGAAACAGAACATGAGAGAGATAATCTAGTGGTGGTTGCAGTTGATCAAAGAGAGACTAATGAGAGTTTAAAAAGGGAAAAAGATACCTTGACTATGAGAATTGAAAATATAGAGCACGAGAGAGATAACCTATTGGTAGTAGTTGTAGACCTAAAGGAAATAATTGAGGAACTAAGAAGGAAAAATAGGCCTCGGAACACTCAAAAGGGAAAGGAAGTTGCAAGTGAGGCACACCTTAAACTTGAAAATGAGATATGATCAGTGAAATCTAGTTTGCGTGCCGATCTTGAGAAAAACTAACAACTTCAGGAAGAACTAGGAAGAGTGAAGAGTGATCTAGAAAAATCACTTAAGTGGACCTGGTCCTCTGATGCTATCACTGCCTTGTACACAAACAATGGGGGAAACAAGCAGGGGATCGGGTTCCAAAGGGAAAAGACTCCCTACAACCCTCATAGCAAGTACGTTACTGTACCTGACATTTGGCTTTGCACTTACTGTGGCAACACTGGGCACTTTAAAGAAAATTGTAAGGCCAGAATTCAGTCTCAAGAGAAAAACAAAGTTTTTGCTGAAAAAGTAACTACTGCTAGGGAACCTGGTCCTTCCATTAAAAAACGTGTAATGACTGCTTGGACCAAAAGAGCCCTCATTCGCCCTTTCCTTATTACAAGGGACCCAAATTTGTTTGGGTTCCTAAGTGTAACCCTTGATTTCCTCGTGCAGGAAACAGTGAAAAGGAGCAGTCAACAATGGTACATAGATACTAGCTGCTCGAAGCACATGACTGGAAGTACAAATGATTTCCTTTCACTTAAGGCCCTACAGGAATGGAGTGTATCCTTTGAAAATGGCAAGATGGGATACATTGTAGGACTTGGTAGGATCAGGAAATCTCTTTCCCACTCTATTGAAAATGCAGACTACGTGAAGGGTTGAAGCATAGCATGCTGAGTATTGTATCTAAGATATGCACTGTCACAAATCTTGTGACTGCAGAAGTGATGTTAGTTGCCAAAAGATACAAAAACATCTATGTTTCTAACTTTGAGTCCTCGCAAAATGGGAATCTTAGTTGTCTAAGTGTTGTTGATGATAATGTTGAGTTATGGCACAGAAGGGTGGGTCATGCAAGTTTCACGATGCTGAACAAATTGGTCAAGAAGGACCTAGTTCGTGGTCTGCCCAAGTCAAGCTTCAATGATCACAGGGTGTGTGATGCATGTGTAAAAGGAAAGCAAGTCAGATCCTCTTTTAAGCCCAAAAAGGAAGTTAGCATCTCAAGGCCACTTGATCTCCTCAATATGGATCTATGTGGACCTATGAGGGTGCCAAGTAGAGGAGGAAAGAGGTACATATTTTTGCCATTGTGGATGACTACTCCTTATAAACATGGACCTTGTTCCTCAGAGCTAAAGATAAGACTCCAACCGACATAGAGGAAATTGGTCCCTCAATCAAGATATCTGAAGCAGAATATAGAGTTGTGGATGTTGTACATGGAACTCCAGCTGCTGAGGAATTCAAACTAGATCAAAGACAAGAAACTCACTTGCCTTCTCAGCCTTTCTCTCTCAAATAGAGCCCAAGAATATGAAGGAAGCATTGAAGGATGCAGACTGGATTACAGCTATGCAAGAAGAGCTCCATCAATTTGAGAGGAACAGTGTGTGGAACCTGGTTCCACGACCTGCTGACAGAACTGTTATAGGAACCAGGTGGGTATTCAGAAACAAACTTGATGAGTTTGCATGGTATGAAAGGATGTCAAAATTCCTTATAGAAAATGGCTTTACAAAAGGGATGATTGACAACACTCTTTTTCTGACAAAACAAGGAAGGAACCTGCTCATTGTGCAGATCTATGTTGATGACATAATCTTTGGACCAACAATTGACTCTCTATGTGAAGAATTTGCAAAACTCATGAGAAGTGAGTTGAAATGAGTATGATGGGGGGACTTAATTTCTTCTTAGATTTACAAGTGAAGCAAACTCCCAATGGGACAATGATAAGTCAACAGAAGTACATCAAGAAGCTGCTGAAGAGATTTGACATGGAGATATCAAAAATCATTGACACTCCCATCGCCACAGCTACTCGTGTAGACATGGATGAACCTAGTTCCCCTGTAAATCAGACCATGCATAGAGGTATCATAGGGCCACTTATGTACCTCACAGCAAGTAGACCAAATATTGTTTTTAGTGTGGGTCTTTGTGTCGGGTGTCAATCCAATCCAAAGGAATCTCATCTGAAAGCTGCCAAGAGAATCCTAAGATATCTCAAAGGGATGCAGGACTTGGTTCTCTACTATCCCTCAGGAGATAACCCTGACTTAATAGGGTATGCTGATGTTGACTATGCGAGGTATCTGGTGGCTAGGAAAAGCACTTCTGGCATGGGCACTTTCTCTGGGTTCAAGTCTGATTTCACGGGTACAACAAAAACAAAACTTAGTGGCCCTCTCTATTGCAGAAGCTGAATATGTGGCTGTTGCATCTTGCTATGCTCAACTGTTATGGATCAAACAACAGGTGGAAGACTTTGGTGTGTTCTCTGAGTGCGTGCCCTTACTATGTGACAATACTGGTACTCAACATGGCCAAGAATCCAGTTCAACACAAGAAAACAAAGCATATTGATATGCGACATCACTTTCTCAGAGACAATGTTGAGAAAGGGCACATATGCATGAAGTTCTACAGCACAGAAGATCAAATTGCAAATATATTCACCAAAGCCCTGAGCAGAGAGCATTTTGAAAGAAATTGCCTGGCTCTGGGGTTGATAAAACCCAACTGAGAACCTAGTCACTCAATGATTGGCTATGAAGGAAATGTATAGGTAAAATTAGTTAAAAATTGTTTTCTGGCAAAGTCTACCTCCTCTCTATACCGTTACAGGTAGACACGCATGACGATTACAGAGCAAACAAGCAGCTAATGCACTGCACGTTAGTCAAAGGATGAAGCTTACATTTGTAAAATCTATCAGGGAACCTGGTTCCCTTGACACAGGTTAGTAGTTCCTTTGTACTCTCATACACAATTTTTTAAACGACTGCAATGGTGCCACATCATTAATTATCAGTTTCCCTTTTTCCTGCTTTTGGACCCAATCGTCTCATCTGAAGCGACCCGACTACCCAAAATTGATACCTATTCCTAACCGGTTCCTCACCCCTATTAAATAACTCCTCTCACAGTCACTTTCATAACTGTTCACATCAAAGAATCCAAAATTCCTCTTTTCTTCTTCAAATCAAAAAATAAAATCTTTTTTTCGACCCACTACACTCCACTGTGTCTGAAAATCATTTACAAGAACATGAAGCTAAAGAAAATATGCTGTTAATAGCTGCTGAGGGAACTCTGGTTGGAGGTTATGAGGTTGTATCTGAGTCTCAAGGGGGGAAGAAAATGGTGCAGAGGTCGAGGGTAGGGAACTGGTGCCTGTCGAAACTTGGCACCTGACAGTACTACTGGGGAACCAATTGAGAAACCTGATCCCTCCGCCCAAGAGGAGCCCTCTACTTCCACTTGGGATAAAACCCTTGGTTCTCTACAAGAATCCCAGGTCAGTACTGATCCTGCTTCCTCTCCTCATTTCTATGCTCAGCCATTAACAAGTGTAGTTCCTGAGATGCGATCTTTGTCTGGGGAGGAGAAGGAGGATAGTGAAGAAGAAGATTATGATACTGTGGCTCTGGCGAGCTTTATTACTGCTAGGAGTAGAAAGGCACCTTCCCAGGGGTCGTCGTCTAAGAGACCCATTACGAGGTTGCAAAAGAAGGAAGAACATGAGTCCGTCTTAAGAAAAAAAAAAGGAAAGGATGAAGAGGAGATTGGTGAAATATGGAAAGGTTGTCAATGAGAAGGTAGTGGCTCCTGCACTAGTCATGAATGTGGATGATGAGGTAAAAGAGGAACCTGGTCCCTTGGTTCTTAAGTCCAAAAAAGAAACTTATTGTTCCAAATTCCAAAAAAGAGTCCTCCGTGAGTGAAAAGGAGTTGAGGAAGGTTGAGGGTAAAAAATCGGGGGAGAAAGAGGATGAGAAAATGGTTGAGGAGTCCTATGAAAAAGTGGCGAAGGAGTCTGTTGAGAAGATCTCCAGGAAATCTGCAAAGAAAGGCAAGAGTGTAAGAAATCAGTGAAAATAAAGGTTGATGCCAATGAGGAACCCGGTTCCTCCAAGAAGACCATGGTTGGTGATACCTAAGACGCTGGCAAGGAAAAATTGATAAACCAAAAGGTGATGTGGGGGAGTAAATAAGGAAGCTGAAGTCAAGGAATGCCATTCTCGAAGGTGAGCTTAGTCAAGTTCAGGAGGCACCTGGTTCCAGCAGACAGAGGTTGCCCGTCTGACAAGAGAAAATGCCGACCTAAGGAAACAGGTTGAGAACCTGAAGCAGAGGCTGCACAATGAGCAGGTGTTAGCCAATGCTTGAATGGACATCCTTCATAGAACCCTTGCCTCCTCATCTGGGCCATTCCTCTTCCAGTGCTCCATAAAAATATCCCATTCCCAAGTGTCAAGTTCTTAGTGTATGTCTTCTTCTTCTGATGATGTTTTATGACTGGTACTTTTGTTTATGTTGTTTTTATTTTTTTGGATGTGTTTGGAAACAATGGAACTGCTCCATGCTTAATGATCCAAAATTAATGATATCTTCCTCCTTTGGTTGTGTATGCCTTGCTCTTATGTTCTATTTTCATTCATGTTTATGTGCACACATGTGGCATGAGTTAACTGAGCTGAACTTCTTTTTTCTTATTGCATGTCACTGATCTTTTTATGATGCCAAAAGGGGGGAAAATAATTGAGTGGGATCAAGATGGGGAACAGGTTCAGGGGGAATTCAGGAAATGCGAATGTCATTCTGGTTCTTAGGGGGAACTTGAATTATATGTTTGTCATCATCAAAAAGGGGGAAATTGATAGGTTATATGTGTATCCCTGTTATGTTTTGATGATCTAACAAACTTACTATTAATAACCAGATAATGAACCTTTTACACATCCTGAAGAACTTAAAGATCAACAGTCTCCTGTTTGGGATATGTTTCAAATATCCAGAGTTGAAGGAACAGCTGAGGGAACAGGTCCCTACCCGTTCCCAAGGTGACTGTACGAAGTCAACTCTCCAGCTAGATAAGTTCCTCCCTACACACGGTACAGTGAATAAACGGTGCAACAGTCAACTTTCTGGGAATGCCCTACGCCTAACATGCTTGAATCATCCAAGTGTTGTCACAAATGAGATATTGACATCAAGCAAAGGTAAAACAAATCACTTGCACATTCAAGAACTCATCAAGCATTTTCTCAAGTGTGTGTCAATCTTGCAAGTGATTCATAAGGGCATCAAGAATAAAGAACAACATAGCAACGGACCAGTTCCCCTTATTGAGTTATTATATGTCCCTAGTTGTGTTGTATCCTTGTTGAAGTTCTTACTTCTAATTTCTACTTAGCTTATTTAGAATCATTCAATAGGAACCCCTTTGCAAAACCTTAAACTAGTATGTTTGAGTCTTGGCTAGAGTTATTCATGTTGTAAAGTCTTTGTAATAGAGTTATTACAAAGTGGCTTGTAATAGAGTATTACAAGTTAGTGAGGGATTAAGAGTTTAATTCCTAGGTTTAGGTTGTAATCTGAAAGTTGCTCAGTACTGAAGTTGAAATCCTACAAGGGTAGGTCGTGGTTTTCAATCCCGTTGAGCTGGGAATTTTCCACGTAAAATCCCTCTTGTCATTTATTAGTTGATGTTGTGTGTGTACTGTTGAACCTGATAGAGAACCTGGTTGGTGGACCCTTATATTATATCAATTGGTTTGCCTTTACTGTATCTGGGATTCTGACCATAATTTTGACAATTTTGAAAGTGTCTGGGAGTGATGTTTGGCCGAAATTCTTACCAATATGTGGGTAACCATGTAGTTTGTAACATCTCTTCTTACTATGCTTTGGCTTCTTACAAAAGTCACATATGAGTCGAGCTCTTGTATTACCAATGTAATTGTTGTTTGCAAGAAAATTTGTTGTTGGCCCAAGTGAAGGTTAGTTTTGAAGATTGACAAAGGAAGCTCAGGCATGAACCAGGTCCATCCCTCAGGTGCACAAAAACGGGCAGATTCGAGCATGTGGGATACACGTGAAGGAGATAAGCTTAACTTAGTGTATTTAATATCTCATGGTCCAAAAGGTTGCATAATTGATAAGGAGAAGGACTCCTTACTCAAAGAGAACATTATCCAAGATAAGGAAGGAGTTAGAATTTGAGGTCAACTAGAACTCTTCCACCAAGGAAGAGTTGCATCGGAACTCTAGTTATTTCTTCATCCACTAACTCTATAAATTGCAGGATGTTCTCACATTATATGTGTTGCACAAAAATGCAGAAGTTTAACGTGAATTGAGAGCAAAATAGCAAGGCTTTTTGCAAGCAGTTCGTGTGTGATTCAAGTATGCAAACCTGAAGCTACATGAACCAGATTGAAGAACCAGCTCCATAAAGAGTATATGTGTCTTTCTTTTATTCTAGTTCAATTGTAGTAGGTGTTTTCATATTGTACCTTTCAGCTTTATCTAGAAGCAATTGTAATAGGTAGTTTGAGTATTCAAGTTAGAGTTAACTTGAAGTTGTCGCAACAGTTAGAGGCTGGTTGCTACAACGGGATTAGAGGTAATCCTTAGGTTTACAAAGCATTTTGTAAATGCTGTTTTGGCTCAATGATTTACTGAAGTGTTGGGGAAAATCCTACTGAGTAGTAGGTCGTGGTTTTCTTCACCTTTTGAGCCGAGTGTTTTCCACGTAAAAATACTTGTGTGCTTTACTTTCTACATTTATTATTCTGCAACAGTAGCAGAAGGAACACATAGAAGAACCAGGTCCTTCCATAATCAGTTTCAACTAAAAATTAGTCACCACACAAATCACCCCCCCCCCCTCTTGTGTGGTATTGAAGTATAGAACATCATTTGTCGTGAAGGAACCTTATCCTGATGTATTAACATTTAGTGAAGTTGACTCAATTGATAATTGATTGACTGGCCTAATTTCTCTTTGCTTCTCATCATGAACTAAAAGTAAAAAAGCATGTGCTGGACTTGGCAATGGGCTCATCATAAGTTTGCTGCTTCAACCTATAGTGAAAACCTCGTTCAATCCCATAAGGAATTGTATCCGCCTCCTATCTTGTTCAGCTTTATACATGCTCTCCTTTGCACCGCATATACAGGTACATCTACATTGAGTCCTCTTGCTCAGAGTAGTGAGCTATTTCCAAAGCTTCTTCAATTTAATATAGTAAGCAGTAATCTCAAGAGTTCCTTGAGAAAGGTCATTAATTTCCTTCTGAATTTGATACAACATAGCTCCATTAGTTTGGTCATAAGGATCCTCCAACTCCTTCTAATGTTGAACAACATCATTCGCATACTCCACACTATTTGCAATTTCGTTAGAAAGGGAACTAAGGCTCTAAGATGTCACCATATTATCACATCGCTCCCGTTGGCGAGAGTGTGGTGACAAAGGATCTGTTGCTTGCACTCGCCACTTATGAATCCTAATTTGTTTTCACAGACGATCCCCTCAATACACTCCTTCTCCAAGACCTGTACCCTGTTCCGTCAAAAGCAGTTGAGACGTGAATAGCTTCGGGATTTTCAGACAGATGAAGATACAGAGGATCGCTTGGATCGATGCCTTTGCCTCGTGCAGTAACAGTAGCACTAGTCTCCACCCCGATCAAATTCTCTTGGTCAACAACAGCCATGATTGAGTAAAATCGATGAACAAAAGAAAAAGGATTTCAATTATCACAATTTCTCACATCAATTTACTAACATGCAAATGAAACCCCCAAAAATTAGGGCAAAACTCGAAATCGAATAGAATCGAACAACGAGATGAATTGATAATGAAAGTCGTTGTGCGGGATTAACCTCGCTCTGATACCATGTCAAAATTGACACTGAAAGTCAACAGGAATGAGCTCGATCATCCCTGCAATGGTGGAGCAGTGAAGCTTCTAGAACTAAGCATTAGAAGAGAGTGGAGGAAGGAGTGAAATGTTTGATGAAATGAAGCTTAAGTATTTCATTGATATCAACACCGTATATATACACACACGAAGCAGTCCACTATGCTTCCAGCTGTCACAAGATATCACACTAACTAACATAACTACCAACTAACTAACAATTATTAAATAACAATATATCATCTCAATAAAAATTTTACGGTCTAACTATAGTTAGTTAATCAATATGAATTTCTACTTAAACTTGCAAGCCGCAAANTCTTGAGTTCTGTTCTCATTCTCCTTAGCAGTCAAAACTTCATTAGAGTTTCCTTGTACATTTGCAGCTATTATTTTGTGATAGAATTTAAGGGTCCACTAAACTCTATAGAGAACCAAGTTCTCTATCAGGTTCAACAGAACACGCACACTACAGTAAGTAAATGACACAAAGGAATTTTACGTGGAAAACTCCCAGCTCAACGGGATTAAAAACCACGACATACCCTTGTAGGATTTTAACTTCACTGCGTGTCAATCTTGAAAGTGATTCTCAAGGGCATCAATAACAAAGAACAACATAGCAACAGACCAGTTCCCCATATTGAGTTATTATATGTCCTTAGTTGTGTTGTATCTTTGTTGAAGTTTTTACCTGTAATTCCTACTTAGCTTACTTAGAAGCATTGTGTAGGAAACCCTTTGTAATTCATAAACCCTTGTGTTTGTGTCTTGGCTAGAGTTAGTCGAGTTGTGAAGTCTTTGTAATAGAGTTATTACAAAGTTGCTTGTAATAGTGTTGTTACAAGTTAGTGAGTGATTAAGTCTTTGTAATAGAGTTATTACAAAGTGGCTTGTAATAGTGTAGTTACAAGTTGGTGAGGGATTAAGAGGTTAATTCCTAGGTTACAATAGGTTGTAATCTAAAAGTTGCTCACTAGCGAAGTTGAAATCTTACAAGGGTAGGTCATGGTTTTTAATCCCGTTGAGCTGGAAATTTTCCACGTAAAATTCCTCTATGTTATTTACTTACTGCAGTGTGCATGTTCTGTTGAACCTGATAGAGAACCTGGTTCTCTATAGAGTTTTGTAGACCCTTAAATTGTATCAATTGGTATCAGAGCGGGTTCTTTCTATCAAGTTAACACCTAGATAGGATCCTTATGGCTGCTCGTCCAAACTTCGAAGAAGGCCAGTCTACTTAAAGACCTCCAAGGTTCAATGGTCAATACTATGGGTGGTGGAAAACTAGGATGCACGACTTCATCATGGCTGAAGATTTTGAGTTATCGGATGTCGTATGTGACGGACCCATTGTCCCAACAAAGAACCTTGGTGACCCAGCTGTAGCCATTCCCAAGATAAGGAAGGAATTCAATGACGCTGATAGAAAGGCCATAGAAAAGAATTTTCGTGCAAAGAAAATTCTTGTGTGTGGCATTGGCCCTGATGAATAGAACAAGATATCAGCTTGTCAATCAGCAAAAGAGATCTGGGAGGCTCTTCAGACAGCTCACGAGGGAACAACACATGTGAAGCAATCCAAGATTGATATGCTCACAACAGAATATGAGCTCTTCAGAATGAAAGATGAAGAATTCATCCAAGATATGCATACTCGATTCACCTCCATCATCAATGAGCTTCACTCTCTTGGTGAAAGTATTCCAAGAAACAAGCTTCTTAGAAAAATCCTTAGTGTACTACCCAGTTCTTGGGAAAGCAAAGTTAACACCATTACAGAGGCTAAGGACTTACAGAAATTTACCACGGATGAACTTGTTGGAAACTTGAAAAACTATGAAATGAAGAAGAAGAAGGACAATGAAAGAAGAGAGCCCAATAGGGAGAAGAACCTGGTCCTCAAGACAGAAAGCAATTACTCAAGTGGTGAAGACGGGGACATGGCCTACTTGACAAAAAGATTCCAGAAGATGGTTCGCAGGAATGGAGGCATTCCAAAAAGGGAAAGTTCTAGCAAGCCAAGAAATTATGACCTCTGTCACAAATGCGGGAAGCCAGGACACTTCATCAAGGATTGCCCCCTCCTAAATCAAGATCAGTATAATAACAACTTTGATAAAGCAGCCAAGAGGAACCAGGTTCCTGACAAACGCTTCAAGAGGAAGAATGATGCCGACAATGTGTAAAGCAAGCTCTTGCTGCATGGCGAGACTCCTCCAGCGAATCTAAAGAAGAAAACGACAATGGTGGTAGTTCAATGATGGCTGGAAAATGAAACAACTGAGTATGATTCAATCATTGCTTTAAAGGGTCAATCTAATGACGATAAAGATGACGACGGCGATGAGGTAAACTTTCTGGATGTTCAGAGAAATTTGAGATATTACTCTCCTAAAAAACTCATGTCATTAGCAAATGTGCTAATTGATGCATATCATAGTCACATTAATGATAAAAATGCGCTAACCACGGAACTAGGAGAAATAGAACATGAGAGAGATGATCTAGTGGTGGTTGCGGTTGATCTAAGAGAGACTAATGAGAGTTTAAAAAGGGAAAAAGATACCTTGACTGAGAGAATTGCAAATATAGAGCATGAGAAAGATAACCTATTGGTAGTAGTTGTAGACCTAAAGGAAACAATTGAGGAACTAAGAAGGAAAAATAGGCCTCGGAACACTCAAAAGGGAAAGGAAGTTGCAAGTGAGGAACACCTTAAACTTGAAAATGAGTTAAGATCAGTGAAATCTAGTTTGCGTGCCGATCTTGAGAAAAACTAACAACTTCAGGAAGAACTAGGAAGAGTGAAGAGTAATCTAGAAAAATCACTTAAGTGGACCTGGTCCTCTGATGCTATCACTGCCTTGTACACAAACAATGGGGGAAACAGGCAAGCGATCGGGTTCCAAAGGGAAAAGACTCCCTACAACCCTCATAGCAAGTACGTTGATGTACCTGACAATTAGCTTTGCACTCATTGTGGCAACACTGGGCACTTTAAACAAAATTGTAAGGCCAGAATTCAGTCTCAATAGAAAAACAAAGTTTTTGCTGAAAAAGTAACTATTGCTAGGGAACCTGGTCCTTCCATTAAAAACGTATAATGACTGCTTTGACCAAAAGAGCCCTCATTCGCCCTTTCCTTATTACAAGGAACCCAAACTTGTTTGGGTTCCTAAGTGTAACCCTTGATTTCCTTGTGCAGGAAACAGTGAAAGGGAGCAGTCAACAATGGTACATAGATAGTAGCTGCTCGAAGCACATGACTGGAAGTACAAATTATTTCCTTTCACTTAAGGCCCTACAGGAATGGAGTGTATCCTTTGAAAATGGCAAGATGAGATACATTGTAGGACTTGGAAGGATCGGGAAATCTCTTTCCCACTCTATTGAAAATGCGTACTACGTGAAGGGGTTGAAGTATAGCTTGCTGAGTACTTCCCAAATCTGTGACAAGGGTAACAAAGTGAAATTTGTTTCTAAAATATGCACTGTCACAAATCTTGTGACTGGAGAAGTGATGTTAGTGGTCAAGAGATACAAAAACATCTATGTTTCTAACTTTGAGTCCTCGCAAAATGGGAATCTTAGTTGTCTAAGTGTTGTTGATGATAATGTTGAGTTATGGCACAGAAGGCTGGGTCATGCAAGTTTCACGCTGCTGAACAAATTGGTCAAGAAGGACCTGGTTCGTGGTCTGCCCAAGTCAAGCTTCAAGGATCACAGGGTGCGTGATGCATGTGTAAAAGGAAAGCAAGTCAGATCCTCTTTTAAGCCCAAAAAGGAAGTTAGCATCTCAAGGACACTTGATCTCCTCAATATGGATCTATGTGGACCTATGAGGGTGCCAAGACGAGGAGGAAAGAGGTACATATTTTCGTCATTGTGGATGTCTACTCCTGATTTACATGGACCTTGTTCCTCAGAGCTAAAGATGAGACTCCAACCGACATAGAGGAACCTGGTCCCTCAATCACAATATCTGAAGCAGAAAATAGAGTTGTGGATGCTGTACATGGAACTCTAGCTGCTGAGGAATTCAAACCAGATCAAAGACAAGAAACTCACTTGCCTTCTAATCCTTTCTCTCTCAAATAGAGCCCAAGAATATCAAGGAAGCATTGAAGATGCAGACTGGATTATAGTTATGCAAGAAGAGCTCCATCAATTTGAGAGGAACAGTGTGTGGAACCTGGTTCCACGACCTGCTGACAGAACTGTTATAGGAACCAGGTGGGTATTCAGAAACAAACTTGATGAGTTTGAAAGCACATTTTTAAACTCGATAATGCTTTGTATGGGTTAAAGCAGGCTCCCCGTGCATGGTATGAAAGGTTGTCAAAATTCCTTATAGAAAATGGCTTTACAAAAGGGAAACTTGTTAACACTCTTTTTCTGAAGAAACGAGGAAAGAACCTGCTCATTGTGCAGATCTATGCTGATGACATAATCTTTGGACCAACAATTGACTCTCTATGTTAAGAATTTGCAAAACTCATGGGAAGTGAGTTGAAATGAGTATGATGGGGGAACTTAATTTCTTCTTAGATTTACAAGTGAAGCAAACTCCCAATGGGACAATGATAAGTCAACAGAAGTACATCAAGAAGCTGCTGAAGAGATTTGACCCGGAGATATCAAAAATCATCGCCACAGCTACTCGTCTAGACATGGATGAACCTAGTTCCCTTGTAAATCAGACCATGTATAGAGGTATCATAGGGCCACTTATGTACCTCACAGCAAGTAGACCAAATATTGTTTTTAGTGTGGGTCTTTGTGTCGGGTTTCAATCCAATCCAAAGGAATCTCATCTGAAAGATGCCAAGATAATCCTAAGATATCTCAAAGGGATGCAGGACTTGGTTCTCTACTATCCCTCAGGAGATAATCTTGACTTAATAGGGTATGCTGATGCTGACTATGCAAGGTATCTGGTGGATAGGAAAAGCACTTCTGGCATGGGCACTTTTTCTGGGTTCAAGTCTGATTTCACGGGTACGACAAAAACAAAACTCAGTGGCCCTCTCTACCGCAGAAGCTGAATATGTGGCTACTGCATCTTGCTATGCTCAACTGTTATGGATCAAACAACAGGTGGAAGACTTTGGTGTGTTCTCTGAGTGCGTGCCCTTACTATGTGATAATACTGGTACTCAACATGGCCAAGAATCCAGTTCAATACAAAAAACAAAGCATATTGATATGCGACATCACTTTCTCAGAGACAATGTTGACAAAGGGCACATACGTATGAAGTTCTGCAGCACAGAAGATCAAATTGAAGATATATTCACCAAAGCCCTGAGCAGAGAGCATTTTGAAAGAAATTGCCTGGCTCTGGGGTTGATAAAACCCAACTGAGAACCTGGTCCCTCAATGATTGGCTATGAAGGAAATGTACAGGTAAAATTGGTTAAAAAGTTTTTTCTGGAAAAGTCTAACTCCTCTCTATACCGTTACAGGTAGACACGCATGACGATTACAGAGCAAACAAGCAGCTAATGCACTGCACGTTGGTCAAAGGATGAAGCTTATATTTGTAAAATCTATCAGGGAACCTGGTTCCCTTGACACAGGTTAGTAGTTCCTTTGTACTCTCATGCACAATTTTTTTAAACGACTGCAACGGTGCCACATCATTAAATTATCAGTTTCCCTTTTTCCCGCTTTTGGACCCAATCGTCTCATCTGAAGCGACCCGACTACCCAAAATTGATGCCCATTCCTAACCGGTTCCTCACCCCTATTAAATAACTCCTCTCACAGTCACTTTCATAACTGTTCACATCAAAGAATCCAAAATTCCTCTTTTCTTCTTCAAATCAAAAAATAAAATCTTTTTTTCGACCCACTACACTCCACCGTGTCTGAAAATCATTCAAGAACAGGAAGCTAAAGAAAATATGCTGTCAATAGCTACTGAGGGAACTCTGGTTGGAGGTTATGAGGTTGTATCTGAGTCTCAAGGGGGGAAGAAAATGGTGCAGAGGTCGAGGGTAGGGAACTGGTGCCTGTCGAAACTTCGCACCTGACAGTACTACTAGGGAACCAATTGAGGAACCTGATCCCTCCGCCCAAGAGGAGCCCTCTACTTCCACTTGGGAGAAAACCCCTGGTTCTCCACAAGAACCCCAGGTCAGTACTGATCCTGCTTCCTCTCCTCATTTCTATGTTGAGCCATTAACAAGTGTAGTTCCTGAGATGGCGATCTTTGTCTGGGGAGGAGAAGGAGGATAGTGAAGAAGAAGATTATGACAATGTGGCTCTGGCGAGCTTTATTACTGCTATGAGTAGAAAGGCACCTTCCCAGGGGTCGTCTTCTAAGAGACCCATTACGAGGTTGCAAAAGAAGGAAGAACATGATTCCCTCTTAAGAATAAGTTAAAAAAAAAAAGGAAAGGATGAAGAGGAGATTGGTGAAAGATGGAAAGGTTGTCAATGAGAAGGTAGTGGCTCCTACACTAGTCATGAATGTGGATGATCAGGTAAAAGAGGAACCTGGTCCCTTGGTTCATAAGTCCTCAAAGAAACTTACTGTTCCAAATTCCAAAAAAGAGTCCTCCGTGAGTGAAAAGGAGTTGAGAAAGGTTGAGGGTAAAAAATCGGGGGAGAAAGAGGATGAGAAAATGGTTGAGGAGTCCTATGTAAAAGTGGCAAAGGAGTCTGCTGAGAAGATCTCCAGGAAATCCGCAAAGAAATGCAAGAGTGTAAGAAAATCGGTGAAAATGAAGGTTGATGCCAATGAGGAACCCGGTTCCTCCAAGAAGACCAAGGTTGGTGATACCTAAGACACTGGCAAGGAAAAATTGATAAACCAAAAGGTGATGTGGGGGAGTAAATAAGGAAGCGGAAGTCAAGGAATGCCATTCTCGAAGGTCAGCTCAGTCATGTTCAGGAGGCACCTGGTTCCAGCAGACAGAGGTTGCCCGTCTGACAAGAGACAATGCTGACCTAAAGAAACAGGTTGAGAACCTGAAGGAGAGGCTGCTCAATGATCAGGTGTTAGCCAATGCTTAAATGGACATCGTTCTTAGAACCCTTGCCTCCTCATCTGGGCCTTTCCTATTCTAGTGCTCCGTAAAAATATCCCATTCCTAAGTGTCAAGTTCTTAGTGTCTGTCTTCTACTTCTGATGATGTTTTATGACTGGTACTTTTGTTTATGCTGTTTTTATTTTTTGGATGTGTTTGGAAACAATGGAACTACTCCATGCTTAATGATCCAAAATTAATGATATCTTCCTCCTTTGGTTGCGTATGCCTTCCTCTTATGTTCTATTCTCATTCATGTTTATGTGCACACATGTGGCATGAGTTAACTGAGCTGGACTTCTCTTTTCTTATTGCATGTTACTGATCTTTTTATGATGCCAAAAGGGGGAAAAATAATTGAGGGGGATCAAGATGGGGAACAGATTCAGGGGGAATACAGGAAATGCGAATGTCATTCTGGTTCATAGGGGGAACTTGAATTATAAGTCTGTCATCATCAAAAAGGGGGAAATTGATAGGTTATATGTGTGTCCCTGTTATGTTTTGATGATCTAACAAACTTACTATTAAGAACCAGATAAGGAACCTTTTACACATCCTCAAGAACTTAAAGATCAACAGTCTCCAGTTTGGGATATGTTTCAAATATCCAGAGTTGAAGGAACAGCTGAAGGAACAGGTCCCTACCCGTTCCCGAGGTGACTGTATGAAGTCAACTCTCCAGTTGGAAAAGTTGCTCCCTACACACGGTACAGTGAATAAATGGTGCAACAGTCAACTTTATGGGGAATGCCCTATGCCTAACATGCTTGAATCATCCAAGTGATGTCACAAATGAGATATTGACATCAAGCAAAGGTAAAACAAATCACTTGCACATTCAAGAACTCATCAAGCATTCTCTCAAGTGTGTGTCAATCTTGCAAGTGATTCTTAAGGGCATCAAGAATAAAGAACAACATAGCAACGGACCAGTTCCCCATATTGAGTTATTATATGTCCCTAGCTGTGTTGTATCTTTGTTGAAGTTCTTACTTCTAATTTCTACTTAGCTTATTTAGAAGCATTCAATAGGAACCCCTTTGCAAAACCTTAAACCACTGTGTTTGAGTCTTGGCTAGAGTTATTCATGTTGTAAAGTCTTTGTAATAGAGTTATTACAAAGTGGCTTGTAATAGAGTATTACAAGTTAGTGAGGGATTAAGAGTTTAATTCCTAGGTTGCATAGGTTGTAATATTAAAGTTGCTCAGTAGTGAGTTGAAATCCTACAAGGGTAGGTCGTGGTTTTCAATCCCGTTGAGCTGGGAATTTTCCTCGTAAAATTCCTCTTGTCATTTATTAGTTGTTGTTGTGTGTGTACTGTTGAACCTGATAGAGAACCTGGTTGGTGGACCCTTATTTTCTATCAATTGGTTTGCCTTCACTGTATCTGGTCCTCACCATAATTTTGACCATCTGAAAGTGTCTGAGAGTGAAGTTTTGGCCAAAATTCTGACCAATATGTGGGTAACCATGTAGTTTGTAACATCTCTTCTTACTATGCCCTGGCTTCTTACAAAAGTCACATATGAGTCGAGTTCTTGTATTACCATTGTAATTGTTGTTTGCAGGAAAATTTGTTGTTGGCCCAAGTGAAAGTTAGTTTTGAAGATTGACAAAGGAAGCTCAGGCATGAACCAGGACCATCCCTCGGGTGCACAAAAACGGGCAGATTCGAGCATGTGGGATGCACGTGAAGGAGATAAGCTTAACTTGGTGTATTTAATATCTCATGGTCGAAAAGGTTGCATAATTGATAAGGAGAAGGAATCCTTACTCAAAGAGAACATTATCCAAGATAAGGAAGGAGTTAGGAGATCAGATCAACTAGAACTCTTCCATCAAGGAAGAGTTGCATCAGAACTCTTGTTATTTCTTCATCCACTAACTCTATAAATTGCAGGATGTTCTCACATTACATGTGTTGCACAAAAA
>NW_017671470.1:0-36665 GCF_001879085.1 Nicotiana attenuata | reverse complement strand
AAACAAACATTGACCAATTTTCGAATGCCGACATCCCACAAGCACTACACGGCCCATCTAAATCCTTATTTTTCACGCAGTAACGACAATCCATCGTCCATGGGACAAGTAACACTTTCAACTTCACAAATCAAATACCTCAAACAAATGAATTCATTTTGAAGAGAAGTCTAAATGTACTCATCTATTACACCAAACATGAAGTCGTCCTGTTGTGGATACTGAACATGAAGTATTTGTCGTTAATCAGCGCGATAAAAACGCAGGAGTAACTCATATATATCGCACAATGGAAATCTAATAAGACAAAACAAACATCAACTAACTCTTTTTCGCATGCCAACACCGCACCAACAATGAACGGCGACCCATCCAAATCCATATTTTAGTAAGAACAATAGTCCCCGTGCATATGGGATAGGGAACATTTTAAACATCATATAACAACCAATTTATATTTTTCTTTTCTCTTATTATCGATTGAATTTTAGTGTACACGTGTATAATAGTTTTATACCATTATGATAAATACATGCAACAATAAGTAGCCCTAATTATTTTATAAAAGATGATCCAATCTATATTATTATAAAAGTCGGAAGCTCCTGACCAAAAAGTGAAAATACCAAAATACCCCTCTATACTTAATGGATTATAATACCCTCCAAAAAACAAAATAAATTTTGATAAGTACATTAATCATATTTAAATTAACCAACACACCCCTTTGTTGCTATAAACAAACTAAAGAATTTGAATAGTTAGCATTGATTAATTCAATGCAGCCTAACATTAATTGATTAATTCAATAGGTCTGTTTTTTCTTCATTGCATAGGTTAAGATGAGTTAAGTCAATAACACTTTCTCTTCCTACTTAAATTAGGCTCCAACTTTGCGATGTTAAGTAGCATGAATGGAGGTACCTCTTTGATGAAAACCAGCAACTCCCTTACGAGATGACAACACTCATTTATGTTTCTTATAGCATTTTTTTTTATACTTGCGAGATACCAATCGATACTGTAGCTGAAGTGACTGAAGGTACTGAGGAGGGAGAGAATTATAAAATATTATCAGTAATTTTGCAAGTGTATTTTAGTTTGNTGCATACAAGCTCTAGAGAATTGGTATTCAAAGAACAGATTCTCAATCGTCTCAGGTGCACTATCACATATTGTGCACATTGTGTCCTGTGTTATCCCCATCTTCTGTAGTCTCACTCTTGTTAGTAGTCTGCCATGCCCAACCAGCCAGTATATAAAGCTATGTTTAGGTACATTTCCCTTGCTCCATACCCACCTACTCCAAGGCCACTTTTCTTCTCTTCCTAGTCTCCATAGGTATCCAGTTTTGATATTATACATGCCATTTTTAACTAACCACCCTTGGTCTACATAACACAGTGCAAACCTGTCTTTCACTGAGCATATTTTCTTCCAGTACCAACAGCAATCTTTAGGAGGCTTATACTGCCACCAAGAGCAGTCTTTTAAGTAGATATGATTTATCCATTTCACTCATAGTTCATCAGCCTTCCTAGCTGTGTTCCAAACATATTTTCCTATTGCAGCTTCATTCCATAATACTCCCTTTGTGATTCCTAAACCTCCCACCTCTTTTGGTCTACATACCAGATCCCATGCTATAAGTGCTGCTCTGTTGCTTATCTCTTTCCCATCCCATAGAAAACTTCTGCATATTGTGTTAATCATTTTCATCACTTCTTTTGGTAATAGGAAGATGGATGCACAGTATGTGTGTACATGCAGTAACACTGAGTTGATGAGTTGCACTCTTCCTGCATAAGAGAGATGTTTAGATCCCCAGGTTTTGATTCTTGCTGTCATCTTGTTCACTAGCATTTCACAGTCAATACTGTTTAGCTTTTTAGTTGAGATTGGAACCCTCAGATACTTGAACGGTAGCTTTCCTCTTTGATAACCTGTTAGCTCACATAAATCACTTAAGCTTTGTTGTTCCACATTAGCACTAATGATATTAGATTTCCCAGCATTTGTGCATAGTCCTGATGCTTTTGAGAATGTCTGGAGCCCTCTTAACATCGGCAATACTGACTGATATGTCCCTTTGTAAAATAGTAGCACATCATCAGCAAAGCACAGATGATTCAACTGTAGTCCTCTGCATTTAGTGTGGAATTCAAAGCCTGGCAGGTTTGCTACCTTCTTCATTATTCTAGTGAAGTATTCCATGCATATAACAAACAACAGTGGTGAAATAGGATCCCCCTGACTGAATCCCCTTTTCCCCTGAATATTACCATACAATCCCCCATCCAAAGCTATACTATATTGAGGGGTAGTTATGCAATTCATCACCCATTTTATGAACTTCCCAGGAAATCTCAGAGCTTGCGGCATCTCCTCTACAAAACCCTATTCAACTGTGTCATATTCTTTCTTTAGATCTATTTTGATCAAACAACTCTGAGTAGTGGCTTTCCTGTTGTATAGTCTAACTATGTCTTGGCAAATAAGGATATTCTGTACAATACTTCTGCCAGCTACAAATGCACTTTGGTTTTCTGATATGATCTCAGGCAGCAGCATTCTTAGTCTGTTGCAGAGCATCTTAGAGACAACTTTATATATTGTGTTACAGCATGCTATTGGCCTATAATCCCCTACATTAGATGCATGTGCACTCTTTGGAATAAGAGTAATTACTGTGTTGTTCCACACTTTGAGCATTTTCCCATTTTTGAAAAACACTATCACAGCATCCACCACATCCTTACCTACTATTTCCATCCATCTTTGAAGAACTGACTTCCAAAACCATCTAGTCCTGGTGCCTTATCCCCATTTATGGCCCATAGTGCTTCCTTCACTTCCTTCTCTATAAATTCTTCTATTAACATTGTGATATGCCTGTCTGAGACTGTTGGCCCTTGTCTTACCAACTGACTGCAAACCTAATCTCTCTCATGTTGTTGAGTTCCCAGCAAGCCCTTATAAAATGCTATAAATGTCTTGGTTATCTCTTCTAGGTCTGTAACTTGTTGTCCTTCTGTATTGTCAATAGCTAGAATTCTGTTGGAGTTCCTCCTTGCCTTCATCATGCTGTGGAAATTTTTTTAATCATATCTCCTTGTTTCAACCACTGTATTTTGGACTTTTGCCTCAAGTATTGCTCTCTATCCTTGCACCATGATCTGCACTCCTGAGATAGTTTCATTTCCTTCTCTATCAACACAGTGTTATAAGGAACTTTTTGAATGTTCCCTTGACAATTTTGCAATCTCATCATAGCTTCATCTGCTTTCCTCTCTACTTCATTAAATTTGTCTTTGTTCAGTTGCTGCTGCGTGTGTTTAATTCTATGCAGCTTCCCTACTAATTCATATATTTTAGTACCTTTCTTTTCTGTCTTCCAACCAGCTCTAACTTTCTCTTTGAAGTCTGTTGCCATACTCCACATGTTGTAGTATTTAAACATTTTCTTCTGCCCTTTGTTTCCCTATTCCCAGCTTATGATAGCTGGGCAATGATCAAACAGCCCCTCATTTCTCTAGTGCATGCTTGATGCAGGAAGTTGCATGTTCCATTCATCATTTACCTATACTCTATCTATTCGACTGAGTACCCTGTCCCCTCCACTTTGTTTGTTTGTCCATGTGAAAAATGCTCCTGTAGATTTGAGATCCCGCAGTTCACATTCCTCAACATCTCTTGAAATCACGTATTTCTGCCATAGTTACTGGGCTGCCTATTCTTTCCTCCTTCTGTAGAACACAGTTAAAGTCTCCCATTATTGCCCAGGGGCTTTTAACTTGTCCATTTATTTCCTTAAGTGTTTGCCATAACTCCCTTCTCAATGTTGCATCACTGAAAGCATATATCATAGACACATGAAATGTGTGTCCAGTCCCTCTATGTTGTATTTAAGAGTGTATATGTTGTGTTGTTATTCTTATGATGTTGACTCCATAAATCATTGGATTCCATAGTAGCCATATCCTCCCCTTTGGATGATGTGACAAGTTTGTGCTGAATGACCAGCCTTGACATAGGTGAAGAGAGACTTGTTGTGCTTTCACCCTCTTCAGCTTTGTTTCCAGAAGACCAAATACCCCCACCCTAGTATTATGCATGAAAATCTATATCTCCTTTTTCTTGGCTGGGTTATTTAACCCTCTGATATTCCAGAAGCATATATTATCCATTAGGATGGGGGTTTCCCCCACCCCTACCAAGTCCTGGCTCCCTTGCTCCTTGTACTCCTATGGGGATAGAAGTACTAGGTTCTCCTGAGCTTGCGTCTGTTGCCTGCTGCTCCATTAAACTAGAGAAGGTATTCCCTAGTTTAAGGGTTGTGGTCTGCATTGTTACTCCTTTTGCTATGTATATCCCAGTCATGTACATGTACCTTTGTTGATTACCTTTTCCTTCTATCTGCTTGTTCTGTTTATTCACCATTCCTGTTTCCTTAGTGATTTTGGCCTCCGCTTTTTTTTGCTTTCCAGTATCAGTCACCTTGCCTTGCATATTCCCCATCCCCTTATTCATTATTGTTTGCTTCTGGTGCTTTCTGCTTCTCTTTTTCTTCTTTAAGCCACTTCCTACATTCCTTCATTTAATGTCCATAATTGTCACATTTCCCACATAGTACAGGTTTCCATTCATACACAACCTCTTTATCCATTATTTTTCCATGTTCATTCTCAAACATTACTTAATTAGGATATTTTTTATTCAGTTCTACCTCTACCAACACCCTAGCATATGTCAATCTTTCCCTTTGTGAAGTTGCATTATCTGCTTTGAGAGGTTTGCCAACCATCCCTGCTATCTTTGTTAAAGCAGTTTTTCCCTAGTACTTGATTTCCAGCCCCGGCAGTCTTACCCACACTGGTATCTTCTCCATTTGTATTTTTGTGAACTCTATATCTGGTGTCCATGCTGTGACTGTAACTGGCTTTCTGTCAAACATTTGGACTCCATCCTCAATTACCTTGTTCCTGTCTTCCATATTATGGAATCCTACAATGAATACCCCTCTACTAGTCCGTGCAACTTTATCTACTCCTAATTTCCCCCAAATTCTCCTAAAATAACCATCCATTACTGATTGTGGAGGATTGGACCCTAGAATGTAACAAACCACCACTGATGCCCAGTAGTTTACCTCCTCTTTAATATCTTCTGATGTTATTTTCACAGTCTCATGAATTTCTACTCCATTACTTAGCTCTAGTCCCTCAGTATTCGGAACTTCCCCAACTACTCGACTCCATGACTTTGTAGCTGAATTCAGTTGCGTACCTTCATTTTCCTTTTCTCTGACTTCCTCTCCTTCATAATCTGCCCAGTATTTCCTCCCCGTGGTTGTAGATCCATTTTCCTTCTCTGCATGCATGGTACTGTTCCTTAGTGGCGTTCTCTCCGATGTTGCTATAGTTAGGTCCAGTGGTGTGATGCCTTGGATTGCGTTTATACTTCGTTGTTTCCTTGCGTTTGCTGAGTCCGGAACTCCTAATTTCACCATTGTTAGCGGTTGGTTGCTCTGATTTCCTCTTCCTCTAGTTTTAGATTTTCTCGTCATCAGCAGAGCTGAGAGAAGTTCTCATTCTAGAGAGAGAAAAAGTTTTTTCCGGAGGAAGTATTTCTCTAGATCTAAAGATTATCTTATTTAGGATAATAAGATCACTCAATTATCACTATTTCCTCAAAATATGCTAGGCTCCTTCTCTCCTTGTTTGCATGAAAGCCCTTTGTTTTTTTTTTTAATAAAAACCTATTATCTAAACGAATTTGAATTAAAAATGAAGTTTTTAAATTTTTAGGTAATGTTTAAAATTAAAATTAAGATATAAAAAAATTGAATTTGACTTACTTTAGGGGTTTAGTTTAATATATTGCTAGATATTAATATGACAACTTGGAATATCTATATCTTAACATGAAATAGACTAACAAAAAAATATATTTAATATAAGACTAATAACATAATATTTCAATATAAAATATAAGACTAATAATATAATATTTTAATATAAATATTATACTAATGGAAATTATGTAAAAATAAAAAGATGTCGATGGTACAAAAATAGAAATACCAAAAATTTACGCGCCACATATTTAAGGATAAGTAACTAAAAATACAAAGGAAAAATTTACACTAGTAACCTGAAAAGTAAAAAGTATATAAGCTACTATAACAAGTTATATTAAAATGATGATGTAAAAACTTTTTAACACAGAAATATATAATACACGTAGTTTTTTTATTTTATATGAGCATGTTGGTTGACCACAACGCGGCCGCGAATATATCAACGCGTTTGCTAACACTATTTCGATGACCGCAAAATGAAGATTCAGAGAGATGGATTGTTGGGCTATAACATGAACGCGGACCGCGTCAGAAAAGTGCGGCCGCAAAAGTACCGCCGCGGCCACGATTGGAATTATGTTAACCGCGATTACTAAGGTACTTTCGCGGCTGGCTGCACACAAATGTCGACCACCCTTTGGCTTCAAAGCTTATGGTGTTTCTAGCTATTGGGACACTAGCTGTGAGCCATGCGGGTGTCGTACCTAGAATGGCTAATATCTCTGCTAGCCATGGACGGGCTGCTTCATCTAGGGCCAGCTTCTCCGAGTATTGCACGGCTTCCATATCCTCAAAATCGGCATAGTTGTTCAAAGTGTGGCCATCAAACCGGATCTTCATGTTCCGGACCTTTGTCACAGTGGTGACCTTTTTTATATGGGCAACATTTGCGTAGAACTCTTTGACAAGGTACTCATTTGCATCCACCATTTTGCTGGTGAAGTACTTCCACCATTTTCTCTCCTCAAACTGTTTCTTGACATTTGGATTGTGGGGAAGGAGGTCTCTCTCTATGAACTGACGCTCAAGGGTGAGCGACCTTTGGGGCCACCATTCCCGGAATTTCAAATATGCTTTCTTGCTCACGAATCTATCAGCCCATACGTCGGACTTTTTGGACCTGGCCAACCCCCCCACATAGGTATCACCCCCTCTCCCGTCATCTGGGACCTCATCATCATCATCAACATTAATAGGGGTAGTTGTTGAGGCCGATGTTGTAGCAGGTGAGGAAGATGGTGCCGAAGCCTCACTACCTCCCTCTGAGCGCGTAAAAGTGAGCGCGAACGCGTAAAAGTGAGCGCGGCCGCGAAATGCCCATCGCGGACCGTGGAAAAGTGGACGCGGCTGCGAAGATGTCAGGCTTAGACTACTGACTCTCTAAACTTGATCAAATGCGGACCGTGAAAAATAGAACGCGACCGCGAATGACCCATCGCGGACCGCGTAAACATAAACGCGACCTCGAAGGAAAATGATAAACTCTCCGAAGTTTAAAAGTGCGGACCGTGAAAACTTGGATGCGGCCGTGAAGGACCAACTGCGGACCGCGGAAAAGTGGCCACGGCCGGGAAATTCAAATAAAATCGGCACTGAAGAACACTTACAACTAGGGCTTTCACTAATTGTGCAAAAATTATAGCAATATACCATGCAAAGTTACTAACCCCAACCCCCATTAGGCATACAAACACTACCCATGTATTTAAGCAACAATTAAGCATTAATTTGACATTATGGCATGCATTTAACCCTAACTAAAAAGGAAAATTAAAACAAAGAGAAAAGAAAAGAAAAGAAAAAAAATAAAATCAAATTCTTGAAAATGAACATACCAATTGTAAAATGTGGTAGGAAATCTACACTTTATAAGAATGAGATGATGTTGAAACCAACAAAAGATGCACAGTGTTTTAGATGAGTTTGACCAGTTAGGGTTCGTAAAGTATGAAATGATTCAAGAACTCCTATTTATACTCAGAACCAACGGACCCACCGCCTTACCTGAGTGCGGCTGCGAAATTTTGTCACGGTCCGCACTATGTTACCTTTTGTAGATCGGCTTCAAACACATGGGTGCGGTCCGCGAAATATTGGTCGCATCCGTAAAATTTCCGCAGTCTGCAAAAATTTGAACGCGGCCGCAAACTCTGAAGGGATTTTGACAGGCCAACTTCAGAGAGTAGGCATTTTGCTCAATTCAACTACGCGACCGCGCACAGAATTGTGCAGCCGCGAAGTGCTCATGCGGTCCCCGAAATTTTAGGCGTGGTCCGCAAACTCTTGTCACTTAGCCAGATTTCTTCCTTGTCAATTTCCTGCACTGCACCACCAATTCCTACATACACTTCACAACCAGTTAGTCCAAAACAATGCCTAATCTAAGAAGGAAATCAAAAGAAAGAAAAACACATGGGTTGCCTCCAAGAAGCGCCTGATTTAACGTCGCGACATGACGCATGTTACCATCATTCACTTGAAATGGATCAATGCCACAGTGTGGCCATCATCAACCTTACCAAGGTAATGCTTCACCCGGTGCCCATTGACTCTAAACATCTCACCATTCTTGTTTTTCAAATCTAGAGCACCAATAGGAGTTACATGCACCACATCAAAGGGACCGCTCCATTTTGACTTTAGCTTTCCCGAAAACATTCGTAACCGAGAGTTGAATAAGAGAACAAGGTCACCTTCTTTGAATTCTTTATTCCGGATATACTTATCATGTAGGTACTTCATCTTGTCCTTATACAATGACGAACTGGAGTAAGCATGGAATCGGAACTCATCAAGTTCATTCAATTGCTCCACCCGAAGATTGGCAGCTACATCCCACTCTAGGTTCAACTTCTTCAACGCCCACATGGCCTTATGCTCTAATTCCACCGGGAGGTGACATGCTTTCCCAAATACCAACAAATACGGAGACATACCAATTGAAGTCTTGTTAGTTGTTCTATAGGCCCATAAAGCATCGTCAAGTTTCCTTGACCAATCAGTCCGGTTTGCATTGACAGTCTTGGATAGAATACTCTTGATCTCCCTGTTCGAGACCTCAACCTGTCCACTTGCCTGGGGGGTGATAGGGAGTTGACACCTTGTGAGTGACACCATACTTGGAGAGTAAAGTGTCAAAGGCTTTGTTACAAAAATGAGAACCCCCATCACTAATGATGGCCCTTGGGGTGCCGAACCTTGTGAATATATTTTTCTTCTAGAAAGGCACTACACTCCGTGCTACATTGTTAGGCAAAGCCACTGCTTCAACCCATTTGGAAACGTAATCCACAGCAACAAGAATATAGGTGCTTCCACACGAACTCTCAAATGGACCCATAAAGTCGATGCCTCATACATCAAAAATATCAATCTCAAAGATGGTGGTGAGAGGCATCTCATTCTTCTTGGAAATCCCTCCCGCCCTTTGCCAATCATTACACTACTTAACAAGCTTGCTAGCATCTTTGTACAAGGTAGTCCAATAGAATCCACAGCTTAGGACCTTTGTAGCAGTTCTCGCCCCACCATGGTGGCCGCCATATGGCGAGGAATGGCAAGCTTCAAGAATACCCAATTGCTCTTCTTCTGGAACACATCTCAGGATAACACCACCGGTGCAAATTTTGAACAGATATGGCTCATCCCAATAGTTATCCAAGCAGTCCCGTTTGAGCTTCTTTCTTTGGTTTGAAGAGAACTCATTCGGGACAAATCCGCTCAAAAAATAGTTATCCACATCGGCAAACCAAGGCATCCTGGTCAAAGACATGCAAAGGAGTTGTTCATCCGCAAATGAATCATTGATCTCAAGGCCATCATCGGGCCTCCCCTCTTCTTCCAAACGGGACAAGTGGTCCGCCACTTAATTCTCACTCCCTTTTCGGTCTATGATTTCAAGATTCAAACTCTTGTAGAAGAAGTACCCACCTCATCAATCTAGCCTTTGAGTCCTTCTTACTTATCAAATAACGAAGCGCCGCGTGATCGGCGTGAACAATCACTTTGGTACCCATGAGGTACGGGCAGAAATTTTCCATAGCAAAGACATGGCTAAGAGTTCTTTCTCGGTCACCGTATAGTTGACTTGGGCATCTTTCATGGTCTTACTAGCATAGTAGACCGGATGGAATATCTTGTTGATTCTTTGCCCCAACACCGCTCCTACCGCCACATCACTAGCATCACACATGAGCTCAAATGGTAAGCTCCAATTTGGTGCGGTAATGATGGGAGTGGTGGTCTACTTATGCTTGAATAGCTCAAATGCTTTCATGCAATCACATTGAACACAAATTTTGCATCTTTTTCCCACAAATTGCACAAGGGGCTCACCACCTTTGAGAAATCCTTGATGAACCGAAGGTAAAACCCCGCATGACCTAGAAAACTCCTCACTCCTTTGACGGAAGTAGGAGGAGGGAGTTTTAATATCACTTCAATTTTTTCTTTATCCACTTCAATACCATTCTTGGAGATCTTATGGCCGAGGACAATGCCCTCCTTAACCATAAAGTCAAAAGTTTATCAAGATTATCCAAACATTCATCAAAAGAATCCCACACAACAGAGAAATCATCCATGAAAACTTCGAGGAAGTCCTCCGCCATATCCGTGAATATTGCCATCATACACCGCTGAAAAGTAGCTGGTGCATTACATAACCAAACGACATCCTTGAGAATGCAAACATGACATACGAACAAGTGAAAGTGGTCTTCTCTTGGTCTTTAGGTGCAATAAGAATCAGGTTATACCCGGAATACCCATCCAAGAAGCAATAATAAGCACGTCCGGCTAACCTATCCAACAATTGATCAAGAAATGGAAGCGGAAAATGGTCTTTTCGAGTCACTTTGTTGAGCTTTCTATAATCCATGCGTACCCTCCAACTGGTGACAATTCTTGTGGGGATCAACTCATCGTTGTCATTTGTAATCACAGTCATGCCCCCTTCTTTGAGACACATTGTACCGATGAAGTCCATAAACTATCAGAAATGGGGTAGACAACCCCAGCATCCAACAACTTGATGACCTCTTTCTTGACAACCTCTTACATGGCCTCATTCAACCTTCTTTGATGTTCCACAGAGGGTTTGGCATCCTCCTCCAATATGATTTTGTGCATGCAAAAGACAGGGCTTATACCTAGAATATCCGCCAATGTCCAACCTATTTCTTTCTTCCTCCTTTAGAGCACCGCAAGGATAGCATCTACCTGCACGTTAGTTAAGCACGAGGAAAGAATAACGGGTAAAGTGGAACAAGGGCCTAAGAACTCATACCTGAGGCGTGAAGGCAAAGGCTTCAACTCCAATATGGGAGGCTCCTCGATTGAGGGCTTTGTTGGTGGAGTCTTCCGGTTCTCAAGATCCAAGGAAAGTTTCGAGGGCTCATATGTATATGAACCCATTCCTTGCAAAGCATTGACATATTCCACCAAGCCTTCCTTCTCATTCACATCATGATAGCACATCTTCTAATGGGTCTTCCACATTAATCACAGCACTTGTGTCTTCAACAATCACTTCGGTCACAAGATCCACAAACGAACACACTTCGTTGCTATTAGGCTGCCTCATTAACTTGCAAACATGTAACACAACTTTTTCATCGCCCACCCGGAAGGTGAGCTCCCCTACTTCCACATCACCTAAGGCCTTCCCTGTAGCTAGGAAAGGTCTCCCCAATATGATCGGCACCTCGTAGTCAACCTCACAGTCAAGTATTACAAAATCTGCGGGAAGTATGAACTTGTCGACCCGAACTAGCACATCATTAATTATCCCCATTGGCTCTTCATTGTCATGTTTGCCATTTGCAACCTCATGGATGTGGGCCTTGGTTGCCCAATCCCCACTGTCTTGAACACAGAATATGGCATCAAGTTAATGCTTGCCTCCAGATCACACAAAGCTTTGGCGAAATTGGCACTACCAATAGTGCATGGGATTGTAAAGGCACCGGGGTCTTCTAACTTTGGAGCCATGGAATGCACAATGGCACTCACTTGATGTGTCATTTTGATCGTTTCACAATTCATTGATCTCTTCTTTGTTACCAAGTCCTTCATGAATCTGGCATATCCCGGCATTTGTTCTAGAGCTTCAACAAAAGGCACATTTATGGACAAACTTTTCATCATATTAATGAATTTCATGAATTGGTTCTCATTGTTTTGTTTTGCAAGCCTTTGAGGATATGGTGGAGGAGGCCTTCGCAAAGAGGCCTTGGCTTTGGGCACAACCGTTTCGGGTATGTCTATCACGTGTTCCCTAGACGGGTTCAAATCATTTTGTGTCTCCTCCACGTTGTCATCAACGTCTATCCTCACTTCATCATTCGCATTCTCATCACTCACTTGCACATCATTTCTTGGCTCGTCATCATCTTGCACTAACACATCATCAATCACAACCTTTCTTGGATTAGAGGTACTAGCAACTCCACCTCTACCACTTCTTGTAGTAATCGCCATAGCATGGCCCGTATTGTTCCCACCTTTCGGGTTTACTACCGTATCACTTGGTAGTGCCCCCTTAGGGAGAGTATTCAAAGCTTGAGAAATTTGGCCAAGTTGGACTTCCAAGTTGTGGATATAAGTGTTGTGGGAAGTTAATTGGGCATTGGAGTCGGCATTTTTCTTCATCATTTGCTCAAACATTGTCTCAATCCGTCCCATCTCATTGTTAGAAGAGCTAGGACCTTGTAATGGATATGGAGGCGGGTTGTTTGGTTGTTGATACATCGGAGGCCTTTGATAGTTCGACCCTCGATTCCCTTGATTATTGTTATTCCAACCCCCTTGATTGTTATTGCATCCCCAATTACTATTATTGTTGCCTCCCCAATTGCCTTGGTTTCCTTGGTTACCCCAAATTTGATTGTTGTTGTTCCCCCAATTGCTTCGGTTGTTGTTGTTGCCACTATTCCAATTTCCTTGTTGACTTTGATTTCTCCAATTTCCTTGTGATCTCCACTTTTGTTGATTCGGAGCATTGCCATGTCTTGGTAGTTGTTCACATATTGAGCCTCTTCACTTTGATCATCACATGAATCATCTTGATTGTACCCACTACCACTTTGCTCAAATTGGTTCGGATTATTTTGAACTTGTTGACCTCGTTGCCTTCTCTTGTTGATCATCATATTCACTCCTTCCATGGCATTCACTTGTTTTGGCCCTTGAACTTGTTGCAACTGAGCTTTGGCCAATTGGTTCATGGTAGTAGTCAACTCGGCTATAGCTTGGCCGTGGGTATGGAGCTCCTTGTGTAGGTGAATAACATTAGGATCACCTTGTGGCACATTAGCTCGACTTTTCCACGCCGAAGAAGTATCCGCCATCTCATCACGTATTTCACACGCTTCGGCATATGGCGTATTCATGAAGTTCCCCCTGGTGAGTTGGTTAACTACATATTAGTTTGTAGTGTTGATCTCCCTGTAGAAGGTCTGTTGGATCATGGCCTCAGTCATATCGTTGTTTGGGCTCTCCTTTACCATTGTTCGGTACCTCTCCCAAATATCATATAACGGTTCATTTGGCTCTTGTTTAAAAGCAACAATCTCATCTCTTAACATCGCCATATGTCCCGAAGAAAAGAACTTTGCGATTAACTTCACGACCAACTCATCCTAAGTGATGATGGAATAGTTAGGTAACCTTTCTAGCCAATCCAAAGCCTTCCCCCTTAGAGAAAATGGGAGAAGCCTTAACCTCAATGCGTCCTCGGAGACATTAGATTGCTTGCTCCCCCAACATGTATCAACAAAACCTTTGAGATGCTTGAAGGCGTTTTATTGTGGAGCTCCAGTGAAGAAACCTCTATGTTCTAAGAGTGTAAGCATGACATTGGTTATTTGAAAGTTTCCCACCCTAATTCGGGGCGGGACTATTGAACTTGCATAGCCTTCGTTGGGCAACACCCGGTGTGCAACCCTTGGAGGAGATGGGGGAGGGTTTGGAATATTATCATGAGGCGGTCGGCCTCTTCTTTGTGCTTAAGGTTCGGGTTGAATCTCATCCACGTGATCATCATCTACCTCCTCCCCCAATGGTAAATTCCCCAGGGCTTCATTGTTAAGAGCCATTTGGTACCTAAGAGCAATTCACACACATTTTAGAAAAATGGAAGGAAAGAAAAACAAAACACACAACTACTTAGATATATATCTAAAACCGTCTAACTCCCCGGCAACGACGCTAAAAATTGATCGGGTCCAAGCCTGCACTACTATTGAGTAGCGAGGTTGGTCGATGGAGTTTTACCAACTAGGTTGGGATCAAATCCACAGGGATTTAATTTGTTTGGAATTAGATTTATATCCAAGTCTAGATGCGGGTTTTGCTCTTAATTGCACTTCCACAAATGTTTGGTTTGATTTCGACTTCTACTTCTATTCTATTGCATGCAACATTTGAAACTAAGTACAATGTTTTTGTTGTTGATTTTCAAGGGTTAAAGGGACTAGGGTAGTGACTTCTACCTAGGTGGATATCTGAGGAGTAGCAAGAATCTAGGGCAATTATGTGAATTATTCGGGGTCGTAATATAGCTATCACACCCGGGTACTCAATCTATACCTCTCGGTAGTTTGAGTGATTTTCCCAATTTGGCTTTCTCAAGTCCAAATGGGTATTCATGCATTACAAGTGATATTAGCTCAAGTCGGGTATTACTATCTCTAGGTTTAACCCTTTAATTGGGGCTATCAATTTCTTGAGCTCACCCCAATTCCGTGTTAGCCTAGTTTTCCTAGACTTAGTCCCTCTTTCTCAAGTAGAGACTATGTCATGAAGGCATGAATCAGTGTTTGCATCCACTAATTCCATAGTTCTAGCAAGAACTAGGCTAAATACTACTAACCCATACACATTCAAGCCCTAAAACTCAAGACCCATATAATACCCACACTAGGGTTGGGTCACATCGCTAGCTAAGGGTTTAGCTACTCATGGAAATAACAGAAATTAAAGAAGAAATGAAGATAAAATTCATAATACTAGATTAAAAGATGAAAATCTAATGTTGAGAGATAATTACAGTACAAAATTTCCCAAAAAGGAATAACCAGCCGTCTCACGTACTCTGCTAAAACATAACATAACCTAAAAATTTCAAAAAGATCTATTTATACTAAGCTGAAATTTCCGGAAAAAAATACTCCTTGGGAGGTTTCGCGGCCGCGTAATTCTTACCGCGGCTGCACTCTTGCTTTCGTGGCCGTGTAATTCTGACCACGGTCCGTGTTTTCAATTTCTGGATCTGGTTGAACATGGTTTCGCGGTTCGCGCAATTTGCATCGCGGTTGCATAGGAGACTTTTGCGGCCGCGTAATTCTAACACGGACGACACTTCTTGTTTTAGCTTGAAATGTGAACTCTCTGATAGCCTCCATCATGGCGGGGTATCCAATCAATGTGGGGTACCTTATGTCCTACCACATCTCCAAGGCAGTTGGAAATGAAGAAAGATCCTATCCCTAACCCAACTTCATCACCATCTATCTCGAGGACCAAGGGGTCGAGAAGAGGCACTATGACACAAAGGTGAAGCCTAAAAAGCCTTTCTCCTGGTATAACCTCCAAGGACCGGACAACCCTAAAGCAAAGGGTAAAGCTACTACCTCCACTGGCCAGTCTGAAGAGCCAAGGGCAGTGGCCACCGGGTCAGAACCTTCCACAGCAGAGGGATCTTCAGCTGCCATGCCTCCTCCTTCATCCGGGCCATCCATCATCGTGCCATTATCTGTGCCCTCATCTTCCACTTACCCTCAGACAGCACTGCGGGTTTCTCAGACATTATCCAGCATCAACAACTGGATGCAGGAAGCTACATCAAAGTTGTCTGTCTTATCTAGTGCAGTAGCAGCACAGTCAGCCCCGGCACAACTTCAGATACCTCTATCAGTGGAGGATTCATTGAAGGAGCTTCTGGACAACCAAAAGAAGCTCTTGGACAACCAGAAGAAGATCTTGGAGACTTTGGTTATACATGGAAAGGTTATCAAGGATCTGGGCAAGCAAGTGAAGAAGATGAAGAAGACTCAAGCCTCAAAGGAGTCAGTAGAGCTGCTGAAGAAGGAAGTAGAGAAGTTTACATCTGCTGGAGACATCCCGCTGGACTTGCTCATGGAGGAGCAAGCCCCAGCAGCACAGGCAGCAGAGCATAAGGCACCAGATGCAGCAGTTGACCAGTCTGAGGAGCCGACTGCCACTACACATATTGCTGAGGAGATGATCTAGATGCTCCGCAACCCCGTGGTCCCCCAGTCAGAGGATGTGGAGATCCAGTTAGAGGACCCGGAGGGAGCTGATGATCTTGTGCAGTTCGAGGACCCCAATCATGTGCCTGACCAGATGCAGACAGAGACCACATAGGGAGTTTTCTTTACTCTTTAATCCTTTCCCTGATCTTATTTTGATATTAGCATTGAGGACAATGCTATCTTTTATTTGGGGGGGGGGGGGTCCATTTTGATTTGGTGATGATTTGATGATATTGGTATGTAAGAACCAGTACACTATTTTTCTTTATCTTTACTTATCTTTATTTTCACTTTTGGTATGTATATATTCGTTATTTATACTTTTGGTATGTATATATTTTTACCATTTGATGTATATATTCAGTTTAATTTCCGTAGTTTACTTCATAACTTCTTTCGTTATTTTCCCTTATTAGCATAGCTTCTTATTTCCTTTAGTAGCTTCTTGCTTATTGGTTAGCTTCTTTTTCTTTCTTTTTTTTAAGTTTTATGTTGACAATAAGCCTTTGGTCTTCTTAATGCCACAGTTCTTTCCAAAGGTGTATGTTGTGTGAACCGGGTGGCTCTTCCCGATGATGGATGGCGTGACAACCTTCTTAAGGGATTGAGTCCGTTTTCTTTATGTTTTGATGTAAATAGTAGTAATGAATAGCAGTGTCTCAGGCAGGCTTCACTCGGGCCTAACACATCTACCTTCGACCTTATGGTTAGAAACAAGTTTATTGGCAAAGAATAGCTCTAGTCGTGACCTTTAGACTCTTGTGTTGACTAAACAATCATCGAGTGGCTTCTTTGAGCCATTTGTGATGCTCAATCTTAGCTAGGGTTGTTGTGGGCCCTCGACCCTGTTCTCTTTAACAATCCAACAGCTTGTGAGGTGAGGTATTGAATTGCAAGTCCAAGTTCCATGCCAACAAGTCTAGAACTTGCCATGAATGTTTGTCTAGGTAAATTTCCAAGTGTAGCTCGATTTGAGAAATGATTGTACGCTCTCTTTGTTCCAATTTTAAACTTAAAAGCTTCCATAGCCTACCAATATGATATCCATAGTCAACCCCTTTGAGCCGAAGCCCTTTTTCTTTCAACAACCACGTTACAAGCCTTTATCTGTTCTATGATGACTCTCTCTTGGCACCCGATCGTTACTTGGCATTCTTCATAGACAAGTAGCAAAAGCATATGTTTGGGGGATAGACGAGGAATGTGAAAGTGATAAAAGCTACAAAGAACAAAAAGAAATGAAGAAAAGGGAAGGCAAAGAAAAGAAAGAAAGGCCAAAAAGAAATGTGTCAAAAAGAAAGTGAAAATTGAAGGGATTCAAAGAAATCAATGATGAAAGGATTGGAATGATTAGAAAAGGAGAAAAATAATTGTCATGAACAAGAAAGAGTGACAATATGTCTCTCAAGTTCCCCTAAGGAAGAAGAAAATGACTCAAAGAGTCAAGAATATGTCAGCCGAAATGAGAAAATGAAGTGCTTAAGGAAAGATGAAACCATCACATGTCGAATAAGTCCTACCTTGATCCAAAAGCCTTCATTTCATTCCTACAAACGACCTATATGATTTTGAGTTGAGTGAGATTACATTAGTGGTGATTTACATAAAGGGCAAGCTTACGGTACTTAGAGCAGGACTTGTGACATTCTTTTGAGAGAGATGAGCGTACTTCTTCACAATCCTTGTTTTGAGTGCTACAATCTAAGGTAAGATTTGCTTATGGAGCGTAGAAGAGGAGGAGTTTGGATTCCACAATGACCTACGTAGTAGAGCGAGCTTCCTTGGTGAGTTAAGTCAACTCTTGATGCTCTTGTGTCACATTAGAGCTATGGTACTAAAAAAGTCAAGGCATGATGTTGTTGATAATTCATTTGTGTTGAGGGTAATTGTTAGTCCCAATTGATGCATGATTGATTCACATTAGGGCAGCTGAAATATCCTTCTGTTTTGTTTTAGTGGAGGTGGGAATTACATGCTGCTCAATAATATAGTACAGTACCTCCTGATGTGACTTGTACCCCCCACACTCAAAACACCCTTTTGGCTGTTGTGGCTACTGAAGATGAAACTGACCCAAACGGACCATATGACCACGATGGTAGCTCTGATCGGAAGCGCACTAATAGGAGCTGATGGTGCAGTGTAGGCTAGCTGCCCAGGATGAGATACATAAGGACCACAACTACCCGAAGCATTATGGGATACCTGAAGCGCTGACTGAAATGGCCTATGAGGATAGCCTCTACCAAAAGTACCCCTGCATCCAGATAAGGCACCACCAAAACCACCGGAATGACGAGGCCTCTTATTAGACACCGACCCCCTCTCCTGACCACGAACCATCTTGATCCATCTAGCAATCTCTACGGTCCTATGGAAAGAAATATCAACTCCGATCTCCTTGGCCATCTGTAGCATGATACTGAAAATGAGCCCATCAATGAATCTCCTCACTCTCTCCCTCTCAGTAGGGAGCAAGACAATGGCATGGTGAGCTAGGTCCACAAATCGAGTCTTATACTGGGTTACTGTCATGCCACCTTGATAAAGGCGCTCAAACTGCCTACAATACTCCTCTCTTAGAGTTACAGGAATGAGCTTCTCTAGAAACAGCTGCGAAAACTGATCCTAAGTAAGTGAAGTCGAGCCAGCTGGTCTAGTCAACACATAATCTCTCCACCATCTCTTGGTCTCAACAATACCCATTTTGTGCAACATCTCGTGGCAATAGTCCATGTAATTATGTGGGTCCTCAGAAGGTTCACCGGTGAAATGGACAGGAAAGAGCTTGGTAAACTTATCCAGCCTTATCAAGGCTTCAAAAGATATAGCGGGCCTATCCCTGTGTTGTGCCACAAAAACCGGCTGAACTACCCCATCTGGCTGGGCTACTGGAGTCTGATATAGGGGAGCCATCTGCTCCGGAGTGTGAGTAGCTGGAGTCTATGCTCCTCCCATTGCTTGAGAGACGGCTGGTGCTACCAAAAATGCACCAGTCCAGACCACACTCTCCATAAGGCGCACTAAGCGGACTAGAGCATCTTGAAGTACTGGAGTGGCTATGAATCCCTCCAAGACCTGAGCTAGTTCGACGGGTGCGGTTTGGGCTGGGACCTCCTCCTCATGATCAATCTGAGGCTCCACTATAGGTGTTACTGCTCGAGCTCTAGGCTGAGCTCTACCTCTGCCTCGACCTCTAGCTCGACCTCGGCCTCGACCTCTTCCCCTGGTAGTAGCTGCCACAGGGGGGTCCGGTTTTGTCTAGCTACAGATGATGTGCGTGTTCTGGCCATCTGCAAGAGAAAAAGAATAGAACGGTTTAATCATCAATGATAGAATAAAATAGCATGATAGAGGAAAAAAGAAGTGAATTTTTTCCTAAAACTCCATAGCCTCTAGAAGATAAGTACAGACGTTTCTGTACCGATCCTCTAGACACAACTAAGCTTGCTCATAACTCGTGAGACCTAAGCAACCTAGTGCTCGGATACCAACTTGTCACGACCCAAAATTCCCACCTTCGGGACCGTGATAGCGCCTAACATTTCACTTACTAGGAAAGCCAACGTTAGATATAATTATTAACCATTTTAACAATCTGAATCAATTTACCACAATAAAGCTGAATAGTCTGAAATAAGGTTAAAAACTAATAAACGACGAAATCCAAATACAATCCCAGAACTGGTGTCACGAATACATAAGCTTCTAGAGTATTACAAATAATAGTCTGAATAAAAACATAACTGTCTGAATCAAAATAAACAGTTAAGATGGTATAGAAGGGGACTTCAGGGCTACGAATGTCGTGCAGCTATACCTCAAGTCTCCGCCAGTAGCTAGATTAGGGCGGCCTCACTAAACGCTGCTGCGACCAACTCCGATATCTGCACAAAAAGTGCAGAGTGTAGTATGAGTACAACCGACCCCATGTACTCTGTAAGTGCCGAGCCTAACCTCGACGAAGTAGTGACGAGGCTAATGCGGGCCAATTACAATAATCTATATGCAGTAATAATAACAATAACAGGGAAAGAAAATAGGAAATGAAAGTAAAACAGTTAGTTTATGAAAATGAATTCAAACCTCAGTATCAGAAAGCCCAAAATAACAACCTCGTAATCTCATATAAAAATACTGAAACTAACACAACAAAAATAATAAATACAACACACAATCCGTTACCACGTGCAACCCGATCCCACCGTAGCATCCTTTATCAATATCTAGTATCACGTTTAGAATCCGTTGCACCGCGCAACCCGATCCCACCTTATCATGATTTATCAATATCAAGTATCCTCCCTTATTCCACCATAGTATCAATAATCAATATCAAGTATCACGTACATAATCCATTGTGGCGCGCAACCCAATCCTATCATATCATCATTTATAAATATCAAGTATCCCCCCTTATTCCACCGTTTCAATTCATTATCTTTCAATTACCGTTGTGGCGTACAACCCGATCCCCAATCAATTTCAGATAACATAAGCAATCCAATAACTCAATATACGAGGATTTCTACAATTAAAGAGTATGAGTGCAAGGCAATAAAGGAACCACGTAATAATCAAAGGATGCAACAAATATTACAAAATACAACAGGACAAGTAAAGCACGTGACAAATAAGGTGTGAAAGTAAATCAGTTTAGGCAAGTAGCAAGTAAGCATGGAGTCATGGAATGGACGAACAATTCAATACAAGAATAACTAAATGACGAATAACAAATTACGACATAGAAAGCAATTAAAGCGTGTAACAATTAAGGCATGGAATAAGATGATTCATGAAATAACGAGAAAACATGGAGAAAAAATATTTTGACGGCGTATATACACTCGTCACCTCTCATATACGCCATTTTCTCAATCCACACAACACATAGTTCAAAAATTCCTAATTTCCTCAAGTCAAGGTTAGATCCAACTCCGCAATCAAATATATGCTCAACTGGGGCCTTTCGTCTAAAATTTGCCTCCAAACTGATCGAATCTAACCAAATACAGTTCAAACAATTCAAAATAAGGTTTACAAACTATCCACGAGTGAAAAGATTCAATCTTTAATGACTTTGGAAAAAGCCAACAAAAGTCAACTTCGGGCTTGCTTCGTCAAAACCCGAGATTCGTACCAAAACCCAATTACCCATTCATCCCGAGCCCGATTATGTGATTAGTTTCCAAATCTGACCTCAATTTGAGGTCGAAATCTCAATTTCTCAAAATCGCTTCTAGGCCGAGCTCAAACTTGGAAATGGTGAAAAATGGGTTAAATCACGACGTTGGGATATTTAAGTCACTAGGCGGCAGGCCTTCTTCGCGTTCGCAAAGGGCCTGACGCGATCGCGAAAAGCAGCAGCCAAAATGGTCTTCGCTTTCGCAAGGGCTTCATGTGTTCATGAAGGTCTGTCTTCCCTGGCCATCGCATTCACGATCTTGGGCTCGCATTTACATAGAACAAACCCCAGCCTTCCCCCCAGAATCCCTTACTCATGGCGTTCACGAGTGAAGAATTGCATTTGCGAAAGGTAATCCCTCCAACTCTTCGCGTTCGCGTAGAAGAAAACCTTTGCAGTCCCTAGTTACCCTTGCAATCGCGAAGAACAAAGCACCACATATCAGAAACAGCAAAAACCAGTCATTCTAAGTCCAAAATCAATCCGTAGTCTATTTGAAACTCACACATGCCCCTCGGGCTCCACATGCACACAAGTGTCATACCATCATATGAACTCGGTCGCATGATCAAAATACTAAAATAGCACTTAGAACTATGAATCGGACATCAAAATGTATGAAATTTTCAATGAAACTCAAGAACTTACAAATTTACAGCCAAGCGCCCGAATCATACGAAATCAACTCCGTTTTGCACCAAATTTTACAAGCAGGTGTAAATAGTAAAATGGACATATACCAAGTTTCGGATAAAAATCCGGACCCGTTAGCAACAATGTCAACCTACAGTCAAACTTAGAAATTCTTTAAACCTTCAAATTACTTGTTTTGAACAAATCGTGTTAAATCAAGTTAGGGACTTTCGAATTCAATTTCGGGCATACGTCCAAGTTCCAAATCACAATATGGACCCGTCGGGACCGTCAAAACACTGATCCGGGTCCGTTTATACAAAAGATTGACCGTAGTTAACTAAAATCATTTTTAGGCTAAAAGTCACATTTCCTTCAATTTTTCACATAAAATGTTTCCAAAAATGACATGGACCGTGCATGCAAATTAAAAATTACTAAACAGAGCTAATTGAGGTCTTGGAAGACAGAAATAAAGTATATAACTCAAAATGACCTATAGAGTCATCACACTATACCTCTGAGGTGTTTAGTTAACCAATAAAATGACACAATATTGAATTTGAAGGAAGGGACTAAAAGGACTTTGTACAAGACTATTTTGGGTATAAGAATAGCCTCTCTAATCTCATATACTTTGACTGTATAACCATTTGGCTGAACTACTAGGAGAGGGTAAGGTAAAACCTTGATGTTGGACAATAGGGATGTATTAAAGGTGATGTGATTGGGACCCCCCGAATGTAATATCCATGTATCAGTTTTGGATTTGAAGCATTTACACGAAAGTTTACCAAAATCAATGGAGGATGTGCATATTATCATAACTGCAAAGTTGACAGCACAGGCATTAGACAGAATTGAACTTCCTAAGGGCCTCCAGCATCTCCATTTCCCACATGAAATTGCTGAAGAAGGCTCAGATGTTCTATATGTTGTTCAGTCAGGCTCACATTTCTTCCATAGGTTACAATAGGTTGTAATCTAAAAGTTGCTCAGTAGTGAAGTTGAAATCCTACAAGTGTAGGTCGTGGTTTTTAATCCCGTTGAGCTGGGAATTTTCCATGTAAAATTCCTTTGTGTCATTTACTTACTACAGTGTGCGTGTTCTATTGAACCTGATAGAGAACCTGGTTCTCTATAGAGTATGGTGTACCCTTAAATTCTATCAATTGGTATTAGAGCGGGTTCTTTTTATATGGTTAACGCCTGGAAAGGATCCTCATGGCCGCTCGTCCAAACTTCGAAGAAGGCCAATCTACTTACAGACCTCCAAGGTTCAACGGTCAATACTATGGGTGGTGGAAAACTAGGATGCACCACTTCATCATGGCTGAAGATTCTGAGTTATCGGATGTCATATGTGACAGACCCTTTGTCCCAACAAAGAACCTTGGCGACCCAGTTGTAGCCATTCCCAAGATGAGGAAGGAATTCAATGGCGCTGATAGAAAGGCCATAGAAAAGAATTTTTGTGCAAAGAAAATTTTTGTGTGTGAATTGGCCCTGATTAATATAACAGGATAGCTTGTCAATCAGCAAAAGAGATATGGGTGGCTCTTAAGACAGCCCACGAGAGAAAAACACAGGTGAAGCAATCCAAGATTGATATGCTCACAACAGAATATGAGCTCTTCAGAATGAAAAATGCAGAATTCATCCAAGATATGCATACTCGATTCACCTCCATCATCAATAAGCTTCACTCTCTTGGAGAAAGTATTCCAAGAAACAAGCTTGTTAGAAAAATCCTATGTACTGCCCAGTTCTTGGGAAAGCAAAGTTAACCCCATTACGGAGGCTAAGGACTTGCAGACACTGACCATGGATGAACTTGTTGGAAACTTGAAAACCTACGAAATGAAGAAGAAGAAGAAGGACAATGAAAGAAGAGAGCCCAAGAGGGAGAAGAACCTGGTCCTCAAGATAGACAGCAATGACTCGAGTGGTGAAGACGGGGACATGGTCTACTTGACAAAAAGATTTCAGAAGATGGTTCACAGGAATGGAGGCATTCCAAAAAGGGGAAGTTCTAGCAAGCCAAGATATTATGACCTCTGTCATAAATGTGGCAAGCCAGGACACTTCATCAAGGATTTCCCCCTCCTAAGGCAAGATCAGTATAATAACAACTTTAACAAACCAGCCAAGAGGAACCAGGTTCTTGACAAACGCTTCAAGAGGAAGAATGATGCTGACAATGTGTAAAGCAAGCTCTTGCTGCATGGGGAGACTCCTGTAGCGAATCTGAAGAAGAAAATGACCATGGTGGTAGTTTAATGATGGCAGTGGAAAATGAAACAACTGAGTATGATTCAATCTTTGCTTTAATGGCTCAATCTGATGACGACGGCGATGAGGTAAACTTTCTGGATGTTAAGAGAAATCTGAAATCTTACTCTCCTAAAAACTCATGTCATTAGCAAATGTGCCAATCGATGCATACCACAATCTCATTAATGATAAAAATGTGCTAACCACAGAACTAGGAGAAATAGAACACGAGAGAGATGATCTAGTGGTGGTTATAGTTGATCTAAGAGAGACTATTAAGAGTTTAAAAAGGAAAAAGATACCTTGGCTGAGAGAATTGCAAATATAGAGCACGAGAGAGATGACCTATTGGTAGTAGTTGTAGACCTAAAGGAAACAGTTGAGGAACTAAGAAGGAAAAATAGGCCTGTGAACACTCAAAAGGGAAAGGAAGTTGCAAGTGCGGCACACCTTAAGCTTGAAAATGAGATAAGATTAGTGAAATCTAGTTTGTGTACCGAGCTTGAGAAAAATAAACAATTTCAGGAAGAACTAGGAAGAGTGAAGAGTGATCTTGAAAAATCACTTAAGTGGACCTGGTCCTCTGATGCTATCACTGCCTTGTACACAAACAATGGGGGAAACAGGCAGGGAATCGGGTTCTAAAGAGAAAAGACTCCCTACAACCCTCATAGCAAGTACGTTACTGTACCTGACAATTGGCTTTGCACTCACTGTGGCAACACTAGGCACTTTAAATAAAATTGTAAGGCTAGAATTCAGTCTCAACAGAAAAACAAAGTTTTTGCTGAAAAAGTAACTGCTGCTAGGGAAGCTGGTCCTTCACATAAAAAACATATAATGCCTGCTTGGACCAAAAGAGCCCTCATTCACCCTTTCCTCGTTATAAGGGACCCAAACTTGTTTGGGTTCCTAAGTCTAACCCTTGATTTCTTCGTGCAGGGAACAGTGAAAGGGAGCAGTCAACAGTGGTACATAGATAGCAGCTGCTCGAAGCACATGACTGGAAGTACAAATGATTTCCTTTCACTGAAGGCCCTACAGGGAGGGAGTGTATCCTTTGAAAATGGCAAGAAGGGATATATTCTAGGAGTTGGAAGGATCAGGAAATCTCTTTCCCACTTTATTGAAAATATGTACTACGTGAAGGGGTTGAAGTATAGCTTGTTGAGTATTTCCCAAATATGTGACAAGGGTAACAATGTGGAATTTGTATCTGAAATATGCACAGTCACAAATCTTGTGACTGGTGAAGTGATGTTAGTGGCCAAAAGATACAAAAACATCTATGTTGCTAACTTTGAGTCCTCGCAAAATGGGAATCTTAGCTGCCTGAGTGCAGTTGATAATAATGTTGAGCTATGGCACAGAAGGTTGGGTCATGCAAGTTTCACGCTGCTGGACAAATTGGTCAAGAAGGACCTGGTTCGTGGTTTGCCCAAGTCAAGCTTCAAGGATCACAGGGTGTGTGATGCATGTGTAAAAGGAAAGCAAGTCAGATCTTCTTTTAAGCCCAAAAAGGAAGTTAGCATCTCAAGGCCACTTGATCTCCTCAATATGGATCTATGTGGACTTATGAGGGTGCAAGTAGAGGAGGAAAGAGGTACATATTTTTGTCATTGTGGATGACTACTCCAGATTTACATAGACCTTGTTCCTCAGAACTAAACATGAGACTCCAGCCGACATAGAGGAACCTTGTCCCTAAATCATAATATCTGAAGCAGAAAATAGAGTTGTGGATACTGTACATGGAACTCCAGCTGCTGAGGCATTCAAACCAGATCAAAGACAAGAAACTCACTTGCCTTCTCAGCCTTTCTTTCTCAAATAGAGCCAAAGATTATCAAGGAAGCATTGAACGATGCAGACTGGATTACAGCTATGTAAGAAGAGCTCCATCAATTTGATAGGAATAGTGTGTGGAACCTGGTTCCACAACCTGCTGACAAAACTATTATAGGAACTAGGTGGGTATTCAGAAACAAACTTGATGAGTTTGGATGCACGTTTTTAAACTCGATCAGGCTTTGTATGGGCTAAAGAAGGCTCCCCGTGCTTGGTATGAAAGGTTATCAAAATTCCTTAACATAATCTTTGGACCAACAATTGGCTCTCTACGTAAAGAATTTGCAAAACTCATGGGAAGTGAGTTGAAATCAGTATGATAGGGGGAACTGAATTTCTTCTTAGATTTACAAGTAAAGCAAACTCCCAATGGGACAATGATTAGTCAATAGAAGTACATCAAGAATCTGCTGAAGAGATTTGACATGGAGATATCAAAAATCATTGACACTCCCATCGCCACAGCTACTCGTCTAGACATGGATGAACCTGGTTCCCATGTAAATCAAACCATGTATAGAGGTATCATAGGGTCACTTCTGTACCTCACAGCAAGTAGATAGTGTGGGTCTTTGTGTCGGGTTTCAATCCAATCCAAAGGAATCTCATCTGAAAGCTGCCAAGATAATCCTAAGATATCTCAAAGGGATGCAGGACTTGGTTCTCTACTATCCCTCAGGAGATAACCTTGACTTAATAGGGTATGCTTATGCTAACTATGTGAGGTATCTGGTGGATAGGAAAAGCACTTTTGGCATGGCACTTTTTCTGGGTTCATGTTTGATTTCACGGCTACAAGAAAAACAAAACTCAGTGGCCTTCTCTACCGCAAAAGCTGAATATGTGGCTGCTGCATCTTGCTGTGCTCAATTGTTATGGATCAAAAAACAGCTGGAAGATTATGATGTGTTCACTGAGTGCGTGCCCTTACTATGTGACAATAGTGGTGTACTCAACATGGCCAAGAATCTAGTTCACCACAAGAAAACAAAGCATATTGATATGCAACATCACTTTCTCAAAGACAATGTTGAGAAAGGGCACATATGCATGAAGTTCTGCAGCACAGAAGAACAAATTGCAGATATATTCACCAAAGCCCTGAGCAGAGAGCATTTTGAAAGAAATCGCCTCGCACTGGGGTTAATAAAACCCAACTGAGAACTTGGTCCCACAATGATTGTCTATGAAGGAAATGTACAGGTAAAATTAGTTAAAAAGTGTTTTCTGGCAAAGTCTAACTCATCTCTATACAGCTATAGGTAGACACACATGACGATTACAGAGCAAACAAGCAGCTAATGCACTACACGTTTGTCAAAGGATGAGGCTTACATTTGTAAAATCTTTCAGGGAACCTGGTTTCCTTGACACATGTTAGTAGTTCCTTTGTACTCTCATGCACAATTTTATAAACGACTGAAACTGTGCCACATCATTAAATTGTCACTTTCCCTTTTTCCCGCTTTTTGAACCCAAGCGTCTCATCTGAAGCAACCCGACTACCCAAAATTGATACCCATTCCTAACTGGTTCCTCACCCCTATTAAATAACTCCTCTCTAAGTCACTTTCATAACTGTTCACATCAAAGAATCCAAAATTCCTCTTTTCTTCTTCAAACCAAAAATAAATCTCTTCTTCAACCCACTACACTCCACCATGTCTAAAAATCATATACAAGAACAGGAAGCTAAAGAAAATATGCTGTCACTAGCTGCTGAGGGGAACTCTGGTTGGAGGTTATAAGGTTGTATCTGAGTCTCAAGGAAGAAGAAAATGGTGCAGAGGTCGAGGGTAGGGAACTGGTGCCTGTCAAAACTTTGGCACCTAACATTACTACTGGGAAACAATTAAGGACCCTGATCCCTCCGCCCAAGAGGAGCCCTCTGCTTCCACTTGGGATAAAACCCCTGGTTCTCAACAAGAAATCCAGGTCAGTATTGATCCTTCTCCCTCTTCTCATTTCTATGTTGAGCCATTAACAAGTGCAGTTCCTGAGATGCGATCTTTGTTTGAGGAGGAGAAGGAGGATAGTGAAGAAGAAGTTTATGATAATGTGGCTCAGGCGAGCTTTATTAGTTCTAGGAGTAGAAAGGCACCTCATAGGGGTCGTCGTCTAAGAGACCCATAACGAGGTTGCAAAATAAGGAAGAACTTGAGTCCGTCTTAAGAAAAGTAAAAAAAAAGGAAAGGAAGAAGAGGAGATTGGTGAAAGATGGAAAGGTTGTCAATGAGAAGGTAATGGCTCCTGCACTAGTCATGAATGTGGATGATGAGGTAGAAGAGGAACCTGTTCCCTTGGTTCATAAGTCCTCAAAGAAACTTACTTTTCCAAAGTCCAAGAGTGAGTCCTCTGTGAGTGAAAATGAGTTGAGGAAGGTTGAGGGTGAAAAATCGGGTGAGAAAGAGGATAAGAAAATGGTTGAGGAGTCCTGTGAAAAAATGGCGGAGGAGTCTGCTGAGAAGATCTCCAGGAAATCTGCAAAGAAAGGCAAGAGTGTAAGAAAATTAGTGAAAAGGAAGGTTGATGCCAATAAGGAACCCGGTTCCTCCAAGAAGACCAAGGTTGGTGATACCCAGGACGCTGGCAAGGAAAAATTAAAAAACCAATAGGTGATGTGGGGAGTACATAAGGAAGCTGAAGGCAAGGAATGCCATTCTCGAAGGTCAGCTCAGTCAGGTTTAGGAGGCACCTGGTTCCAGCAGACAGAGGTTGCCCGTCTGACAAGAGAAAATGCCGACCTAAGGAAACAGGTTGAGAACTTGAAGGAGAGACTGCTCAACGAACAGTTGTCAGCCAATGCTTAAATGGACATCCTTCTTACAACCCCTGCCTCCTCATCTGGGCCTTTCCTCTTCCAGTGCTCCATAAAAATATCCCCTTCCCAAGTGTTATGTTTTTAGTGTCTGTCTTCTACTTCTGATGATGTTTTATGACTGGTACTTTTGTTTTTGCTATTTTTATTTTGTGGATGTGTTTGGAAACAATGGAACTGCTCGCTGCTTAATTATCCAAAATTAATGAAAGCTTCCTCATTTTGCTGTGCATGCCTTGCTTTTATGTTCTATTTTTTAGTCATGTTTGTGTGCACACATATGTCATGAGTTAACTGAGCTGGACTTCTTTTTGCTTATTGCATGTTACTGATCTTTTTATGATGCCAAAAGAGGGAAAAATCATTGAGGGGGATCAAGATGGGGAACAGATTCAGGGGAATACAGGAAATGAGAATGTCATTCTGGTTCTTAGGGGGAACTTGAATTATAAGTTTGTCATCATTAAAAGGGGGGAAATTGATAGGTTATATGTGTATCCATGTTATGTTTTGACGATCTAACAAACTTACTGTTAAGAACCAGATAAGGAACCTGTTACACATCCTCAAGAACATAAAGATCAACAAGTCTCCAGTTTGGGATATGTTTCAAATATCCAGAGTTGAAGGAACAGCTGAGGGAACAGGTCCCTACCACTTCTTGAGGTGACTGTACGAAGTCAACTCTCCAGCTGGAAAAGTTGCTACCTGCACACGGTACAGTGCAGAAACTGTGCAATAGTCAACTTTATGGGGAATGCCCTTCACCTAACATGCTTGAATCATCCAAGTGATGTCACAAATGAGATATTAACTTCAAGCAAAGGTAAAACAAATCACTTGCACATTCAGAACTCATCAAGCATTCTCTCAAGTGTGTGTCAATCTTGCAAGTGATTCTCAAGGGCATCAAGAACAAAGAACAACATAGCAACGGACCAGTTCCCCATATTGAGTTATTATATGTCCTTAGTTGTGTTGTATCTTTGTTGAAGTTCTTACTTGTAATTTCTACTTAGTTTATTTAGAAGCATTCTATAGGAACCCCTTTTGTAAACCTTAAACCAATGTGTTTGAGTCTTGGCTAGAGTTAGTCATGTTGTAAAGTCTTTGTAATAGAGTTATTACAAAGTGGCTTGTAATAGAGTATTACAAGTTAGTGAGGGATTAAGAGTTTATGTCCTAGGTTGAATAGGTTGTAATCTGAAAGTTGCTCAGTAGTGAAGTTGAAATCCTACAAGGGTAGGTCGTGGTTTTTAATCCCGTTAGGCTGGGAATTTTCCATGTAAAATTCCTTTTGTCATTTATTTGCTGTTGTTGTATGTGTACTGTTGAACCTGATAGAGAACCTGGTTCCCTATAGAGTTTGGTGGACCCTTATATTCTATCAATTGGTTTGCCTTTACTGTATCTGGGATTCTGACCATGATTTTGACCATTTTGAAAGTGTCTGGAAGTGAAGTTTTGCCCAAAATTCTGACCACTATGTGGGAAACCATGTAGTTTGTAACATCTCTTCTTACTATGCCTTGGCTTCTTACAAAAGTCGCATATGAGTCGAGCTCTAGTATTACCATTGTAATTGTTGTTTGCAGGAAAATTTGTCATGAAGAAACCTTGTCCTCATGTATTCACGTTTAGTAAAGTTGACTAAATTGATAATTGATTGACTGGCCTGATTTCTCTTTGCTTCTCATCCTGAACTAAAAGTGAAAAAGCATGTGCTAGACTTGGCAATGGGCTCATCATAAGTGTGCCGCCTCAACCTATAGTATAAACCTCGTTCAATACCATAAGGAATTGTATCCGTCTCCTATCTTGTTCAGTTTTATACATGCTCTCCTTTGCACCGCATATACAGGTACATCTACATGAGTCCTCTTGCTCATAGTAGTGAGCTCTTCCCAAAGCTTCTTCAATTTAGTATAGTAAGCAGTAATATCAAGAGTTCCTTGAGAAAGGTCGTTAATTTCGAATTGATACAATATAGCTCCATTAGTTTGGTCATCACGATCCTCCAACTCCTTCTAAAGTTGAACAGCATCATACGCATACTCTACACTATTTGCAATTTCCTTATAAAGGGAATTTAGGCTCCAAGATGTCACCATATTATCACATCGCTCCCATTGGCGAGAGTGTAGTGACAGAGGATCTGGTTGCTTGCACTCGCCACTTATGAATCCTATTTTATTTTCACAAACAATCCCCTCAATACACTCCTTCTCCAAGACCTGTACCCTGTTCCGTCAAAACCAGTTGAGACGAGAATAGCTTCGGGATTGTCAGACAGATGAAGATACAGAGGATCACTTGGATCGATGCCTTTGCCTCGTGCAGTAACAGTAGCACTAGTCTCCACTCCGATCGAATTCTTTTGGTCAACAACAGCCATGATTGAGTAAAATCAATGAAGAAAAGCAAAAGGATTTCAATTATCACAATTTCTGACAGCAATTTACTGACATGCAAACGAAACCCCCAAAAATTAGGGCAAAACTCGAAATCGAACAAAATCGAACAACGAGATGAATTGAGAAAGAAAGTCGATATGCGGGATTAACTTCGCTCTGATACCATGTCAAAACTGACACTGAAAGTCAACAAGAATGAGCTCGATCATCCCTGCTATGGTGGAACAGTGAAGCTTCTAGAACTAAGCATTAGAAGAAAGAGGAGGAAGGAGTGAAATGTTTGATGAAATGAAGCTTAAGTCTTTCATTGATATCAACACCGTATATATACACACACACAAAGCAGTCCACTATGCTTCCAGCTATCACAAGCTATCACACTAACTAACATAACTACCAACTAACTATCATAACTAACTAACTTTTATTAAATAACAATATATCATCTCAATAAAAAATCTATGGTCTAACTATAGTTAGGTAATCAATACGCATTTCCACTTAAACATGCAAGCCGCAAATAAATTAATGTAATTATGAAGCACGAGGAAGAAATATAAATTCATCCTACTTTATATACAACAACAACAAATACTGTATAAGACTACAAAGTGGGGCTAGAGAGGGTAGAGTATATGCTGACCTTATCCCCACCTTATGAAGGTAGAGAGGTTGCCTCCTATAGACCCCTAACTCAAGGGAAAAATAAAAAAGAAACGACACGACAAGTAGTAATAACAGGAAGATAGGGTGATAAGTTGACACAGTGATAATCGAAGCGAAAGAACTGACATATAGAATAGAATCTGCTGATAAGAAGGTATGAAAATATGAGACTAATACTAATGCTATCATCATGCAAAGGAGATATTCCCACATGTCTACTAACCTTCTACCCAAATTCCCAATCTCCACACCATCCTATCAAGGGTCATGTCCGTAATAAGCTAAAGCTGTGCAATGTCATGCCTAATCACCTCTCTCCAAATACTTCTTTGGCCTACATCAACCTATCCTCAACCCCACTGTTATTTTGTATGAGTCCACCAAACAGTAGAGTACCTGGTCCACTACGAGATTCTGCTGAGAATGCTAATAACTGTAAGTAAATGAGACACGGGATTTTTACGTGGAAAAATCCCACACAAGGGGACCAAAAAACCACGACCTACACCAGTAGGCTTTCAACTTCACTAACTTGTAAAAACCTATTACAAGCCACTTTGTAATGACTCCATCACAAAGAATTTAACTCAACTAACTTGTGGTACTCTTACCACAAGCCACTTTGTGACTCCCTAGTTACAAAGACTTTTACTAACTTGTGATGCTCTCACCACAAGCCACTTTGTTACTCTACAGTTAAAAAGGCTTTTGCTTATGACTAAACCTAGTTCCAACATAAACTCAAAAGAGTTTACGGATTTTACAGGAGGATTTCCTAATCAACGCTTCTAGCTAAGCTATTTAGGAGATACAATAAGTACAATCACAAAGTTACAACTCAACTAAGGACAACAACAACATGCTAACTTTAGGAACTGGTCCGTAGTTGCGTTCAACTTTGTTCTTCAAGCTCGTGAGGATTGATTTCTCTATTTTTCGAAAGGCTTGAATGAGAAACTGAAACATTCAAGTAATGTTTCAATATAAACTCATGTTGGTACACCCTGATCACATCGCTTGAAATGATGTGAGTACTTTAGTTGGCCAGGGAATGAGTAGGCGCTGGAAACAGTGCAGTGCGGCAGAAACAGTGCAGGCGGTCACTTAATTTCCAGTTGTGTCCAATTGACTTTGTACTGCTATAAGGGAACCACAAAGGTATTAGTTCCTTGTTTAGTTTCCTAGCTCCTGAAGCTATAGTAGTTCACATTTAGCTGGAATCCGTTAAATGCAGTGTAGTCCAAGTGAGTCAGGTTCCCATCTGGCCCTTGACATTAAGTTTGTTAGATCATCAAAACATAAGGCAAAGACATTGAAAACCTATCAGTTTCCCCCTTTTTGATGATGACAAACTTAACAATGATAACATGGATTTAGAGCTAAGAGAACCAGATTAAGTAACAGGAGAGCACAAGTTCCCCCTGACTTTATGCCCTTACTTACACCTGACTTTATGCCACTTTTATGCCCTTACTTACACATGTTTCCCCCTTACTATGTTTCCCCTTACTATTATTTTCCCCCTTTTGGCATCATTAAAAAGACACAAATAGAAGAACAGCACAAAGAAGTCCAGCCAAGCTAACTTATGCCACATATGTGCACACAAACATGATAGAGAATAGAAACATAGAAGTAAAACACTAATATAATAAAAGAGGATAGAATTTATATTGATAAACTTTTAATGTGCTGTGCTTAAAAAGCAACAGACAACATTGGATTGTTAAAGCGGGAGCAGTAGTGTTCTATCCCAACCACATAAAAAAAACAAAACAAAACAACTGCCAGAACAACAAGAACAAAAGAAAACTGAAGAACATTTCCAGAATTCTGGTCACTGAAGAGGTACTTAGGGGGCACTAGGAGTAGAAGGCTTGGAGGCTGCAGCAAGTGTTTAGAGAACAAGGTCTATTCGGGCATTGGCCGACTTTTGCTCATTGAGCAGTTCTGCTTTCAGGTTCTCTACTTGTGCCCTGAGATCAGCATTCTCCTTTGCCAAACGAGCTACTTCATCATTTGATGCTGGAACCCCTTGGGCTTGCTGACCTTCCAGGATAGCATTCCTAGCCTTCAACCGACGAATTTCTTCAATTGCACTATTCTGAGCGTTAATTAGCTGTGAGACGGTTGATGTACTTCCTACTCCCCCATTCTTTTCCAGGCATTCACATTCTTCCAAAGTAGTCTGTGAGAAAGTATGCTTCTTAGTCCCCACCTTGCCTTGCCCCAATGGCACCTCAAAGAAATGAAATACTCTTGTAAGCAAAAAACCGTACGGTGGCTACCTTTAGCATGTGCTCAATCATAGTAGCAGGCAGGCTTACAGGTTTAAAGTTGTCCAGTTGCTCCATCAAGAACAGGTCAGACTTAGAGGTCACAGACCTCCTCTCAGCTCGAGGCAATAGAACTTTGTTGACCAATTCAAAAAGCAGCTGATAGACCGGGAGTAACGCCTTCTTATGGATCTGGTCCCCCTTCTGGTTTGCGTTGTCCTTTACCACGACATTTCTGAAGTTAAACTGAAAGACATCCTTTACACTGGACACACCGGCTGTAGGAACTTTAAGAATCTCACCAAGTAGCTTTACATCAAACACTATATCCACTCCATTCACCAAAGCACAGATGTGGTCGGTCTCAATGGAAAAAAGGCTAGCAAAGAAGCTCTGCACCTCATCTTCATAAGCCTTAGGGCCATCTATTTGAAATAGATGCTCCCATCGTTGAAACTCAACCATTTCAAGAATTTGTCGCATGCCATCCATCTCAGAGATTGCGAGGTCAAATGTACGACCCAACAGAACCTTTTGGTGCCCCAGGCGTTCAGAGCCAAGGCTGACTTCACTTCTCATTCTCTTCACAGAACCAGGTTCCTCAACAATTTCAGACTTGTGTTTGCCGGACTTCTCACCACTTAATTTGCCTTTCCCTTGGATTTGACTAATACATCCTCATCAGACATCGAGAACTCACTCACCACCTCCTTCAACTTGGACTTAAAGGTTGGCCCCTTCTTTATTGAAGCAGGCTTCTTCTTTTTCGGAGACCGTCTAACCAGTGAACCAAGTTCATCTGGAGTTTCCTCTTCCACCTCTACTACAGAGATTGCCTCATAACTTACGGGTACACTGTCTTTCACCAACTTCCTCCTTTTCTTCTTACTACTTTTCTTGCTCATTTGAAGGGCAGAATCGTGGGCCACCATAGCTTGATGTCTGGTAGTAGGTCGTTTGGTTCCAGACTCAGGAGTGGACACAACCCTCCGCTTAACTATGAACGCATCAAGAGCCACGTTATCTAGGTCCTCCTCATCACTGGACCTCATTTCAGGTACTTGTATTTCAAAGGGCACAGCAGCGAATGTAGGAACAGAACTGTCCTGGGAATGAGAGCCCTGACCTGGGTCCTCTGGAGAGGGATCAGGTTCCTCGTGTGAGGGCCCAGTAGTATCTGCTAGTGCATCGCCTTCAACAGTTACAATGGCCCTTCGTCCCCCACACCTTGTACCTCGCTTTTTTGAGAGATGACCTCATGCAGTACACCATCAGCAGACACCACAAAGACAGTTACAACATTCTCTTTCTCAATTGGTACTACTGCCACAACAAAATCGGTAGCAACGATGGCAGAACTCTCTGTGACCTCAGGGTTTTGACTTTGTTCTCCACTTGGTCTTTGACTAGTGGGAACCTCAGAAGACGGAGAGGACGGAGCGACAATTTTAGGGGTTTCTGAAATAGAGAGAGACCGGGAATCTGGGTGAGGTGTGACTTTAGCGGGAAGAGTAAGAGTGGGTAAGGAAGGCTCAGTAGGAACGGAAGTCTTCATAGGTTTATCAGTAGTAGGTACGACTGAGGTAGGGAGGTCGGAGTTTGTCTCAGCCATTTGAAAAGTGGTGTGAAAATGCTTTTGGGAAATTATAATGGAGGACTTATGGTTAGGGAGAACAAAAAAGGGTTTATTTTATTTATGAGAAGAGGATAATTATGAAGAGAGAGAAATAAGCACCGGTTCTGAAATGGCGGTTGGGCATGGAGAAGTGCAACATTTTAGAGGGAGACAGAATGATTTGAAGTGAAGAGACGTGACAGCAGGATCTGAAAAGTTGAATGACATGGCAGCTGTGTTTTGTACCCTTTTTAAGACGTGTTATAAAGGATGAACAGAACTACTAAGCTTTGGTACAAGAACCAGGTTCTTGACCTTTTATTTGAAAGAATCAATCCTCTTTTATCATTCATGCACTGCATCTACAGCTTCTATACTCATCATGCGTGTTTACCTGCAACGGTATTAAAGTGAGTTAGACATGGCCAGAAAACACTTTTAGCCAGTTATTTCTTGAAGGTGATTTTCATAGCCAGATAAAGAGGAATCAGGTTCTCAATTGGGCTTTAAAAGCCCCAACTTCACTCTGTTTCTTTCAAATTGTTCCCTACTTAATGCCTTGGTGAAAATGTCTGCAATTTGGTCTTCTGTGCTGCAGAACTTCATACATATCAGCCCTTTCTCCACATTGTCCCTCAGAAGTCATGCCTCACATCAATATGCTTTGTCATTTTGTGTTGAACTGGATTCTTGGCCATGTTGAGTGCACTGGTGTTGTCACATAGAAGGGGAACACTCTCAGTGAGTACCCCAAAGTCCTCCAGTTGCTGCTTGATCCATTAAAGTTGAGCACAGCAGGATG
>NW_017671469.1:285494-292185 GCF_001879085.1 Nicotiana attenuata | reverse complement strand
TTCGATTTATGATATGATTACTATGAAGGATGGCCGATTTGCGTTAACTTTATTTAATTAATTTTCATTTTTACTTACTTCATTCGTATTAATCCGATTGTTCATTATCTTTATTTTTTTTTATTTTTCAACTTCATACAAAATTCACTCAACAACTTAATGTTTGTTAAACATATTTGTTATGTTGTCTTTTAAAATATTGTTCTGTTTAGATGATTGGAATAATATTGGAACTAAATAATGCACTTTCCAGACATAAATACTAATTAAAAATTAATGCATTGTATTTAATGCCCTAAACCTTCGGGAAAGCCTATAATCGTTCTTATGCATTCTCTACTTTAATTGAAAATACTTCGATTAACTTTTTATTAATGTAAAAACTTAATTTTTTGATTCATTACGAATAATAAATTGCATATTCACATTATTAACAATTTTAAAAAATAAAATGGAGCACATTGTTTCGACTATATTATTACTTCAAATTCTATGTACGTTAAACGTACTTTAAATTAATGTAAACTACTATTGACCACTATAATTTTTCGTTAATCTTATTATTTCATGAGGCTAAATTAAACTTTACAATCTAATTTTTATTTAATTATTTTATATTTTCATGTTATTTCAGAAGCTGACCTAACAGATGAAGAATTGAAAAATCGTTGTTTGCAAAAGCTTGAAACTATTTTGAAAGGTTGTGGAAGAAGTTTTGTGGATTTTCCAACAATGCCAAGGCCTGTTTATAATACGGAAGAAGTTGATAACAATAATAGATTAATACTGTGACGACCCGACCCGTCGTCTCATGTGTTATTGCTCCGTTTCCCCCATTTCATGCTTCTTCATGTTTCGTTATCGGTATGTGGTGTGTTAGAGTTGATTTGGATTGGTTTTGATAAGAAATGAGACACTTAGTCTCTTTAAGGAAAGCTTAAGTTGGAAAAGTCAACCTAATGTTGACTATTGAGTTAGAGGGCTCGGATGTGATTTCTGGTGATTCGGTTAGCTTCGGGGGATGATTTGTGACTTAGGAGTGCGATCAGATTTGATTTTGGAGGTCCGGTGTAGAATTAGGCTTGAATTGGCGAAGTTAGTATTTTGGTGAATTCCGGTTGATAGGTGAGATTTTGATCCGAGGGTCGGAATGGAATTCCGAGAGTTGCTGTAGCTTCGATATGTGATTTGTGATGTGTGTGCAAAATTTCAGGTCATTCGGAGGTGTTTCGATCGGGTTTTTGATTAAATGCGTGTTTCGGAAGTTTTTGAAGAACTTAGGCTTGAATCCGATGTGATTTAGTGGTTTTGGCGTTGTTTGATGTGTTTTGATGATTGGAACAAGTTTGAATGAGGTTTTAGGATGTATTGGTGCTTTTGGTTGAGGTCCCGGGGGCCTCGGGGTGAGTTCGGATGGTTAAACGGGGAGTTTTTGGACATGTTTCATATTGCTGGTATCTGGTGTTTTCGCACCTGCGGCTATTGGACCGCAGGTGCGGTCTCGCAGAAGCGAGCTAGGCCTCGCAGAAGCGGAATTATGGGACCTTGTCTGAGTCCGCAGGAGCGGAAGATTTGACCGCATAGGCGGTCCCGCTGAAGCGAATTAGGGACCACAGAAGCGGTGGGTGCCTTAAGTGAAAAGTCCGCAGAAGCGGACGTGGACCGCATATGCGGAAGTCGCAGAAGCGGTAATATATCCGCAGAAGCGGAATGGCTGGCAGTTAAGTGAGTTTATCTTCTTCGCGAATTTTTTTTGAAAGAACAACATTTTGGACTCCGAACCTTGAGAACTTTGAGGCGATTTTGAAGAGGGTTTCGAGGGCTTTAATCAGGTATGGATTCTTGGACTTAGAATACGATTTTATGGTGTAAAAACATGGATTTAGACTGAATAATCAAGGAATCAAAGGTCAAAAATGGTGGTTTAGGGCTTGAACTTATGAGAGTTTAAAATAGGGATTTGAGGGGCCAATTGGACTCCGATTTTGGTAAATTTGATATGTACGGACTCGTGGCAAGACGAGGAATCCGGTGATGTGAATTTCGTAATTTTTTGAGACGTGGGCCCGGGGCTCGGGTTTTTGCCAACTTCGTAATTTTTGATATTTTTCGAGTCTTTTCTATTGGGTTATGATTCATTAGCCTATTGTGACGTATTCCTTGTGGTTTTGGTTAGATTCGACGCGCGTGGAGGTCGGTTTGAGGGGCAAAGGCGTCGCGAGCTAGAGATTTCACCGGTTCGAGGTGAGTAATGATTTTGAATGACGTCCTGAGGGTTTGAAACCCCGGATTTGCACAACTTGGTGCTATGTTGAGATGAGACACGCATTCCATGACGAGCGCGGGGTCATTTACTATTGGGGACTGTGATTTGGTCCAGTCCGGATGATATTTTACCGCGTATTAGCAATGACTTGTTGTTTTCACTATGATTTGGGCTTATTGCCATATTTGGGGCTTATTGCCGACTGTTTGAACTCTTTATGAACTATCATCACTGTTTTCCTCACTGTCTGAAATATTATTTGAACTCAGTCCATTTGAATTACACTGTTTCATGAACTCAGCTATATTTTTACTCAACCTTGAGTTTTAACTGATGTTTGAACTATTGTTTGAGCTGAGCATTATTGTCTTTACTGATGCCTGAGGGGCTTATGATTATTTTTGGACTGATTGAGGCCGAGGGCCATATGTGAGGATATGTCGAGTGATGTGAGGAGGCTTTCAGGCCTCGAGTGATATGTGAGGAGGCTTTCAGGCCTCGAGTGTATTGTGAGAAGGCTTTCAGGCCTCATGTTGATATGTACAGGCTTTCAGGCCTTATGATGATATAGCGCTTGGGCTGTAGGAGCCCCTCCGGAGTCTGCACACCCACAGTGAGCGCGGTACCCATTTAGAATTGGACAGTGGTAACAATGACACTGTCACACGTGTTTTGGTCAAGTAACAATGACTGACCAGTCAGGTAACAATGGCTGACTAATGGTAACAATGGCACTGAAACACGCGTTGGGTCAGGTAACAATGGCTGACCGGTCAGGTAACAATGACTGACCATACTTGAGCATACTTGTTTTATTAATTGTTTTCAAAGAGAATTTCTTGCTATGTTTCACTGGTCCCTGCCGTTTACTTGATTTTATTGTTTGAGATAGCATTATCTGTGCCTGTGTGGGATTTTATATTCTCAGCCGTTATCCATTTTTGTTGCTCACTGGGTTGGAGTACTCACTTTACTCCCTGCACCTCGCGTGCAGATGCAGGTATTGTTCACCCGGTAGTGGGTTTTGAGCTGGTTGAAGGTATTGCTATCGTAGCTGAGTAGAGTGACCGCCAGCGTTCACGGCACCGGATTACTTCCTTTGGTTCTAAATTTTATTCCGTATATTGTTGGCCCTGTAGTTGTATTTAGACTTCTCTAGATGCTCGTGACTTGTGACACCCCGGTCGGGTTGTGTTGGGTTGTAAATACTGGTTAGTATTGTCGTTAAGCTGTATTTATCTATTCATTTATGTTTAATAATTGTTAAAGAGACGATTTAGGCTAGTTAGCTGGCCTTGTCTTCACGAGAGGCGCCATCACGACCGGGTTGGAAATTGGGTCGTGACAAGTTGGTATCAGAGCCTAGGTTACTAGGTCTCACGAGTCATGAGCAGGTTAGTAGAGACTCGCAGATCGGTACAGAGACGTCTGTATTTATCCTCGAGAGGCTGCAGAACCTTTAGGAAAACTTCACATTCTTGAATTCTTATCGTGCATCCTTTATTCAGCTTGAAAAGAAACTCTTGAAAATTCCTTCCACACGTCTGTATGCGCATACGAGCGCTCAGTATTATATGTGCCTCGATGGTTTGTGATTCCCCGACCAAGGGGCGAGATGTGATCTTCGTGAGTATGTTGGGCCAGTCTGGAGGACTTGAGGCCGGATCTTTGCCTATTGCTTGAGCACCGAGGTGCTGATTGTGCGAGCAAGTGTTTTGAACTTTTATGTTCGGTATTGTCCCTATTAGCCGGAATGGCGGGTGGATATCCATGTGATGAGTATGTTAGTACTGCGAGATGTGTCTATATGACTTGGTAGTGACGAAGAAGTCTGCTGGTTAATAGATGAGCTGTTAAGCGTTCGTTTCCTATTGTGATTTGATGTGTGGCCCGAGTATGGGCGTGTGAAGAATATTATCGTGTCTCCTAGTTGGGGAGTGTAGTGCATTTCATGTGGTGGTATGAGTTCATACCCAGGAAAGACTAAATGATTGTGTAATGGATATGACGGTGGAAGGTATGCTGAAATACTAAATTGAGGCGAAGCAGGTGGGTTATCTCCTGCGGAGTATTCTTAAGTGGTATGATCCTTATGTGTATGTTAGAAGATCTCATGTGTAATTGAAGGGTGCGTGTTGAAATTCAAAAAAAAAAAATCGGGCCGCTTAAGAGAGTGGACTCAACTGATGTGGGGATGAATACGAGGTTGCAGAGGATTACAGTACTAGACGATCTGTGTTTTCACAACCAGTAGATGATTTGAGTTTAATCTCACTATGATATTGCGGCATCATTAGAGTAAAAGTGTTATGAGTTGTTGAGTGTGTCCTAATATATGGCTTCGAGCCAAGTTGGGGAGGTTGCTATTGATTAGCAGATTGCACGGGCATGTGCTATGTTGGCTTCAGTTGGAGCGTGCGGGCGAGCCAGCTATGGCTAGAGTAAAAGAAAAAAAAATTTGATAAAGGTTATATTATATTCCATAGGATATGAGAATCACAGAATGTCTAGAGTTGTTGTTGGTAAAGAATGCTCGGTGCATAGAGCAGGAAGTTGCTTGGTTGTATTGGGATGAGGATCTCATTTTTGCGGTATCGGAGTGCCAATAAGGTACGAGTGGTTCTGTTCGTTAAGTCAGGTAATTTGCAGTTTGAATAAGAGTGAATGACTCTCGAGAATGGTTTTATCGTGTTCAAGATTCTACATGTAACAATCAGGTGTCTCAAGGTTGTGCATGTGGTCAAAGACCGTGTTTTCGTCAGAAAATGTCGAGACTGGTGGTATTTTTATGATGATTATGGGGTTCTATGTATCGGTATCTGGAAGGTAATGGTAATGAATTCAGATTCGCAGGGAGTTCTTCAAGTAAAATATTCTGGAGTGTGGTATTTCTGGGGACAGCAGAGAGAGTATTCGGTGGCCTATGGGTCTTAGACAGTGTGGTCTTATGTTCGAGTCTCGTGTGGTAAGCGTGGATTGAGGCATTGTGATGCTACAGCAAGGGAGAAATATCAAGTTGATGATGAATCAGAAGGGAAATTAGATAGATGGAGTAGCTTGATAGTAGACCGAATCGGTATGGTAAGGATATGATTAATTCCTCGTATGTGTTCCAGGTAATGAGCCTTTACAAGCATTGTGCAGCAAAGTTCTTGAGTTCTGACAACTTGCTTAGCTTGGTTTGGATAGAAGGATTCAGTCCTGGCAGTTTAGCTTGTGCGAATGGAATTGGCAGAGATGTTCTTGTCGGGTTTCACCGTGGTTTGGAGATGAATGTATTTTCTATGGGTATGCGAAGCATGGAATGTGTAATGATTCTTCTTCCTAATGGGATCAACGGAAGTTCTTGATTAGATGAGTTACAGTTCAGTTCTAAAAAGGAGTTCATAAAATTCTTAGGCAATGGGTAGCCTCAGGTAATCAAGGAAATGGTGCTGCTAAATGGAAGTGATTTGACGAGAGTATATGTCTCGAAAAAAGGGCAATGTGATTAGACTGATGATACTACGGTAGTAATGCGGTGCTTTCTTGTTAGATCGGCTGTTGATATTTGAGTTTTGTGATGGCACAGGGGAATCTTAGAATATCTTTCGTGGAATGATTAGGTACTCGAGGTGTAATATGTATTCATACTGCGGAATTTGGGAATCAGGTACAGAGATTCTCGAGCTATATGGAGTTGGAGAGTGGGAGTTCTCATGTTCAGGCTATGTAGTGGTTGTGGACCGTCTGTATTGGTACCGTTAGCGGCTATTGGGATTTGGAGGCCCGAGTGGATCTTTCTTTGCTTGGTATATTAGATTCTGGGTATGATATTGGGGTATAGACTGGTTGTCTCAGTGTTGGGTTATTCTAGACTATTGTGCTATGGGTTATGTCGGAAAATGCCACGGGTTCCATGGCGAGGTGCATCGGGTTATGTTCTAGCAGAGTGGTTTGTATTCCGAAGACCAGCGGACGGTTGGGAAGGATTGCTTTTCTTAATTGGGCCTTCGTGGTGGATGTCAGTGCAGAGGTTTCTACCATTGATTCAGTTCCGGTATTGAGGGACTTTTCGGATGCGTTTCTTGTGGCCGGGCATGTCGCCGGGCGAGGTTGTGGATTTCGATATTGATTTGGTGCCGGCCACCGTATCGTACGGCTCCGGCAGGAGTTATTGTAGTGGAAGGAGCAGCTTCAGGCTTCCTTGGTAATGAGTTCGTTGGCAGGCCGATGTGGCTACGTATTCAGCTTGAGTTGCTATTTTATGTTGTGAGACATTAGGATTTGTTGATTATGGGCACCTGTGGTGCGGTTCTATTGGGGATTCATAGTGAAAGTCGAGCGGGAAGAGTAATTGGATGTTGCTCGGTAAATGGAGTGTTGGTTATGACCTATCGGGTTGCGTGTCGTATGTTATTTGTTTCACCGTGGGTGTAATGAATT
>NW_017671469.1:275456-283770 GCF_001879085.1 Nicotiana attenuata | reverse complement strand
CTTTGAGGCGATTTTGAAGAGGGTTTCGAGGGCTTTAATCAGGTATGGATTCTTGGACTTAGAATACGATTTTATGGTGTAAAAACATGGATTTAGACTGAATAATCAAGGAATCAAAGGTCAAAAATGGTGGTTTAGGGCTTGAACTTATGAGAGTTTAAAATAGGGATTTGAGGGGTCAATTGGACTCCGATTTTGGTAAATTTGATATGTACGGACTCGTGGCGAGACGAGGAATCCGGTGATGTGAATTTCGTAATTTTTTGAGAAGTGGGCCCGGGGCTCGGGTTTTTGCCAACTTCGTAATTTTAGATATTTTTCGAGTCTTTTCGATTGGGTTATGACCCATTAGACTATTGTGACGTATTCCTTGTGGTTTTGGTTAGATTCGACGCGCGTGGAGGTCGGTTTGAGGGGAAAAGGCGTCGCGAGCTAGAGATTTCATCGGTTCGAGGTGAGTAATGATTTTGAATGACGTCCTGAGGGTTTGAAACCCCGGATTTGCACAACTTGGTGCTATGTTGAGATGAGACATGCGTTCCATGACGAGCGCGGGGTCATTTACTATTGGGTACTGTGACTTGGTCCAGTCCGGATGATATTTTACCGCGTATTAGCAATGACTTGTTGTTTTCACTATGATTTGGGCTTATTGCCATATTTGGGGCTTATTGCCGACTGTTTGAACTCTTTATGAACTATCACCACTGTTTTCCTCACTGTTTGAAATATTATTTGAACTCAGTCCATTTGAATTACACTGTTTCATGAACTCAGTTATATTTTTACTCAACCTTGAGTTTTAACTGATGTTTGAACTATTGTTTGAGCTGAGCATTATTGTCTTTACTGATGCCTGAGGGGCTTATGATTATTTTTGGACTGATTGAGGCCGAGGGCCATATGTGAGGATATGTCGAGTGATGTGAGGAGGCTTTCAGGCCTCGAGTGATATGTGAGGAGGCTTTCAGGCCTCGAGTGTATTGTGAGAAGACTTTCAGGCCTCATGTTGATATGTACAGGCTTTCAGGCCTTATGATGATATAGCGCTTGGGCTGTAGGAGCCCCTCCAGAGTCTGCACACCCACAGTGAGCGCGGGTACCCATTTAGAATTGGACAGTGGTAACAATGACACTGTCACACGTGTTTTGGTCAGGTAACAATGACTGACCAGTCAGGTAACAATGGCTGACCAGTGGTAACAATGACACTGAAACACGCGTTGGGTCAGGTAACAATGGCTGACTGGTCAGGTAACAATGACTGACCATACTTGAGCATACTTGTTTTATTAATTGTTTTCAAAGAGAATTTCTTGCTATGTTTCACTGGTCCCTGCTGTTTACTTGATTTTATTGTTTGAAATAGCACTATTTGTGCCTGTGTGGGATTTTATATTCTCAGCCGTTATTCATTTTTATTGCTCACTAGGTTGGAGTACTCACTTTACTACATGCACCTCGCGTGCAGATGCAGGTATTGTTCACCCGGTAGTGGGTTTTGAGCTGGTTGAAGGTATTGCTATCGTAGCTGAGCAGAGTGACCGCCAACGTTAGTGGCACTGGATTACTTCCTTTGGTTCTAAATTTTATTCCGTATATTTTTGGCCCTGTAGTTGTATTTAGACTTCTCTAGATGCTCGTGACTTGTGACACCCCGGTCGGGTTGTGTTGGGTTGTAAATATTGGTTAGTATTGTCGTTAAGCTGTATTTATCTATTCATTTATGTTTAATATTTGTTAAAGAGACGATTTGGGTTAGTTGGCTGGCCTTGTCTTCACGAGAGGCGCCATCACGACCGGGTTGGAAATTGGGTTGTGACAAATACGGGACGAATTGCGTTATAATAAACGCTCTTTGGCAGAGGAACATCAACAATTAGTAAAGAATTTGACAGATGAGCAAAAGTCAGTTTATGAAAAAATAATAAGAGATGTGAATGAAGACAAAGGTGGGTTTTTCTTTTTATATGGTTTTGGAGGAACGGGCAAGACTATTATTTGGAGAACTCTATCTTCTGCCATAAGATCTAGAGGAGATATTGTGTTAACTGTTGCATCTAGCGGGATTGCATCTTTGTTGTTACCAGGTGGTCGAACTGCTCATTCAAGATTTGTGATTCCTCTAAATGTAACTGAAGATTCAACTTGTAATATAAAGCAAGGTACTCCTTTAGCAAATTTAATTATTAAGGCAAAGTTGATTATCTGGGATGAGGCACCCATGATGCATAGATATTGTTTTGAAGCTCTTGATAAAACTTTAAGAGATATTCTTAGGTTTAAAGATGCATCCAATTTACACCGACCATTTGGAGGTAAAACAATTGTTCTTGGTGGTGACTTCAGAAATATTACCTGTTATTCCAAAAGGTAGTAGGCAAGATATTGTTAATGCTTCTCTCAATTCTTCTTATTTGTGGCCTCACTGTCAACTGTTAGAGTTAACAAAGAATATGAGATTACAAGGTAATGAAATAGGGACACATGTAGATGAGTTGAGAGTTTTTTCAAATTGGATCTTGGCAATTAGCGATGGTATAGTTGGTACTTCTGTTGATGGCAATGAAAAAGTCCAAATACCAGATGATCTTTTGATAAAACAATCGGTTGATCCAACATCTGCAATTGTAGAAAGTACGTATCCGAATTTCAACAGTCGTTGCAATGATATAGGATACCTACAACAAAGAGCCATTCTTACCCCAACTCTTGATATGGTGGAATCAATCAACGAATATATGATTTCCCTTAATGAAAGTTCTGAGAAATCATATTTGAGTTCCGATACAATCTGCAACTCTGACAGTACTTATTCAGCACTAGAACATGTACACACTCCTGAATTCTTAAATACAATTAAATGTTCTGGAGTTCCAAATCATGCTCTTACGCTAAAGGTTGGTATTCCAGTAATGTTATTAAGAAATATTGATCAGTCAACAGGATTATGTAATGGAACTAGTATAGTACCCGCGCGATGCGCGAAAAATACGAAGAAAAAAATATAATAAATTATTAACTTAGTTGCTTAACCACCTCATATATTTATAACTTGATCAATCGTAAAATTTAAACCATTTGATCGATTCCTCATTAATCTTTAAATCCTCATTAATATAGATTCCTCATTAATTTTTGATTGGAAAAGAGGCAAAACAATTGTAAAGTATTACTATACATCAGAATTACATATAACCAAACAAAGAGCGTAAAGTAATGTGTGTATTCATGTTATTCCTCTTCTAAGACATTGATATGTCATTAAAGTTGCATTATTTGAAGGTATAAGTTTGCGTTATTCCATTATATTATTTATCTTATCTAATGCTCTTAAGAAAAAAATAATAATTAAATGACAGGTAATGTTGCAAAGAAATAAAAAACTTTCATTAATTAAATAAATTACAGGTAGTCATAAAGACGGTTCTCCCACTCTGCTTCAAATTTAAGGACATAAACCCAAAAAGGTTCACTTGGCCACACCTCGTGATAAATGTCAGTTAAAATACTACCTAAAAGTTGTCCAAGTGAATCTACTAAAATTGATAATGTTTCCCAATCATATAGTATAATTTTGTCTATAGCATCTATAAGTGCATCTCTCATAAGCTGATAATTTGCAATATGTAGATCTAGTGCAGGCCTATGCTCTCTAAATTTCTTTTCTTTTTCCCTTCGTTCAGCCCTTCGGTCTCTTAACTTATTTTGTATAGCCCTTGGGACATTCCTGATAATTTCAGGCTTTGAGTCTGAAGCATTATAGGAATAAATGTTGCGACGGCGTATCCTTCGACGTTGTCCCTTTCGTTGAATCTGAGCAGTCGTAGTTGGAGTAATTTGAACGTGTCCTTGTTCATCCATATCTGAAATAGAACTAAAGAAAGAATAAGAAAAGCTACAACATGTCAATGAAATAACATAGTACATGCATATTATTTTGAAACTTGCTCCTTAGTAGATATAGCTCAGGCAGTAGCGTCTCAAAACACTCATAAATTTGAGAGACAATGATGTTATTTCTTGAGAGGACTGCTAAAAGGATAGTGACATGCTAATAGAAACATTTAATTGTTGAATTGGATAGAATAATGAATAGAGGATACTACTATTTAAATTAATTCCAATATGAGTATTTAGAAACGAGATGCTGGACTTCAGCAATGGTAGCCATTGCTTCTTCAGTCTGAGAATGTGCCTGATCCTAATTTAAGTTAGTATACAAATAAGTTGACAACGCCAATAGACTTGTACATACTAAATTCCAATAGATCACATAAAATTTAGTATATTCTTGTCGGTGATACTATACTATATTGCGAAAAAAAAAACAGTAATGAAAGCGAAAAAACAGTGTTGATTTTGGTTGCTTAATTTATAAAGTATTCCATTGGAATTACGTGAGCCTTTGAGAACCAATTGCCCTGAATAGCTAGAAAGCTAAAGAAAGCAGGAAAAACCAAACGAAGTCTGCCTTTGAGAACCAATTTTCCAGATTGATGAAGTATTATTAATTTTGAGAGTAATAAAAATTATTCAAATCAATATCTTATTATTTCCTCAAATTAAATTTTACTCAAAAAGTTAACCAAAATCAAGCGAGAATAACTTGTGACAAACAATATTGGAAACGAAGATGCGAAAAGCACTCACTTTTCCGGCAGAATTGAGGCTATGTTGAATTTGCAGAATATTTTTGTTTGCGTAATATTGTCGGACTCTCCTCTGTTCTTCGTTGTTCTCTGAATTTTTCTTGTATTAACACCTCCCTTATTATGTCCTTTTATAATATCATATGATTAGTATTGTGGGGAAGTGGTTATAGTGGGTAAGTGGGGAGGATTTGTGAAGGGAGATGTGAAGTAGAGGGTTGAAAACGTGGGGAAGTGGTTAGTAGTTATTCTTGTCTAAGCAACTGTGGGGAGGAAATTGAAGGTGGACGACTGGACGTGTATGAAATGGTTGGGATGTGAGGAGTTATGTGTGGGAGTGGGAAATCATGGGGGTAGTGGCAGAGTGTTGTAAAGTTGTTGCTGAAAATGGGTGCAAACGTGTAGGATCCGATGAATAAGCTTCCACTGTGACCTCTACATTCATATCAGAGAGTATAATACGTACAGATATAACCTTATGCAACCGAACATGACAAAGATTCAAAAAAACTTGCTGCTTTCAGTTGAAAGTTTGGCACTGCAAGTGTAACCCTATGCGTTTAATTTTTAAGTCAATGAATTTTACCCTGTTGCGTGTATACAAATTAACGCTTCATAAGATGTGAAAGCTTGGATGGATTTAGAAGTACCCGCTGATAATTGAGTAACAACATTCTGCATTTTAATAATCGATTAGCTATATAGCAACTGACTTTCGATCAAATGTTCGTTAACTACTTGAAAGTTTAATATTTATGCGACGTCCTTTGAATTAACAACTATATTTCAGTAATTCTATCACATTTTGAAAGCTTATCTAATTGTAAGAGTAGTATGTCCAGACGTTTATCTAAAGAAGGTAGTACGTAGTGCAAGGTTGTGGTAAGAGGAAGGCGGTACGTGGTGCAAGAATCCAATGAGTCAGACGCAAGGCAAAGAGCTAACACATGGTAATATTCAGCATGCAACTTGAGTTCTTTATTAGTGAGAGGAGAGAGGTCTAGATCATAAAACTGGAGAAGCTAACACAAGCTAATTAAGCAGTGAATAATAAAGTGTTTACTGGTGTCCAAACATGATTACCAGAGCTATTGAGGGGAAATATAAAATGTCGATAAAAAAACATGAACATAAATAATTTAAATTGCAGAAATTGTATATGAAGTTATTGATGGTCTGCCATCTTATAGTATAATTCAAAATGTGGAAGACGTAGCTGGGGTAGCAAATAGTTTATTATGACGCAGAAGTTATGCTCAATCGGAAAAAATCAGACCCTCTCCTGCAACTTTATGCTTGGAGGACTACCAAGATTTTTAGCAGTGCTGTCATCTATCCCCTGAACCTCATCAATCTCAGTTTGATGATTAATTCTGTCATATGATATGTTAACTGGATCAGGATGCAGCTCAGAATCTGTGGGAGGCTCTGAGATAGAGGGCTGGCTAGCAACTGATGGCTGGTCGATTAGAGGCCATTCCTCATCGGTTGAACGATGCTGCACCAGATAATCCCCAGAGTTTCGATATACATCAGAAACATTGGATGTATGATCGTCAGAAAACTGATTATGATATATGCACCAGACGGCAGCCCTTGAATATGGTTTTAGTGGGCATTGGCATTGTGGTGAGATACATTAGGTACACTTGGCACTTTGCTCTGCGGCTTAGCCATCTTCACAATATCAGCCATGGAAACTCGACATGGCACCCCGCCCCAAGTAGGTTGATATCCAGAAGAATGCTGTGAGACTGATGAAAGACCATCAACTGCTGCTGGTGCTGTCTTTTTACTTTCATTTGCAGCAGCATCACTGTGAAAAAGCATTCAAAGATAATTCAAGGCAGCATTATGCAACTCCTAAAAGAGCGCTGAAAGTGTGCTTAGTCACATGCATCTGTAAATAGCTTACATTGCATGATTATTGAAGTGAATGAAAAGAATTTGCAACTTAAATAAGCCAATGCAATGACTAATGGTCGGAGCTATTAAGTTAGTTAAATTAATGGCAGACACTTCAACAGAAAGAAACATACTGTGGGTAAAGGAATACCCTACTGGAACCAACAACACGAGCATCTAAAACCAACTGATGACCTTTTGAAAGAAACTAAACCATTTAAGACTTCGAAGCTACTAACCTAATGGTCGCAGCCATCCTGCTTACATTAGTTCCGGAAACTCCAGGAGTAGAAGTTAGATTACTTGTAATGAAGCATATATTCATAGTACATATAAAATAACCGAGAGTTATCTTATAATCAATTTCGATAAACACCAAATCCAAGAGAACATACGTGCGATAGAAGGAAGCAACGTTCAAGTGTTAGATGAAATGCATACATTAAAAGGAGCAATTTCAGCAAATGGAAATGAAATAAGATATCTAAATTATGAAAGAATGAGCAATCTAGATACCAGATTCAGTGTAGCTATGTAAAGTGTATCTGCTCCAGCAACAATCTCCAATATCTCAGCAGTAATCTCCGCCTGCCTTTCCCGGTTATAAGCAATCAAAAGGTTCCTCTTTAAGTCAACTGCATTATCCGTGGCATTACTTATTGCATTCATCCTAGCAGCAAGGTCACTCGCAAATGACTCTTCAACTGCCCTCAAAATCTGGCTATTCAAATAGAGTGGCATGAAAGCATCAAGAATCTGAGCAGGATGTTGCTCAAAGTCTAAATTACGCAACTCACTTTCCCTTTTAACCCTCAAATGATCCCTCTCAACAATCATTTTCCCCTCCTTAGTAGTCAACATAAAGAAGTCATCTTTATCTACATCAAAATTTTTCCCATTAACATCAAGACCTCTCCTTTCGACGAAATTAGAAGCAACGTATGTATTACTGGATCAGATTTAATCAATGAAACAAATTTAGCATACAACGGATATAGAGTAATGATGGAGTATGCTGGAATAATGCTACAGAAGTAGTTGTCTTTTTCTTTAAAAGGATTAGTACACCTGAAAAAGCAGAAATTTGTCTTTAGTTATTATCAAAAAAACAAAGAGCATTTATACATATGTGTAATTCACATTAATTAAGACATCACATTTTTTTGTATTGTACATTGGATCAGAAGTGTATAAGAATATGAGCAAGTGAATAGGTGTCACGACCCCAAACCCGGTCGTGGTGGCGCCCAACACAATTGCTAGGCAAGCCTGACCACAGTCGTTCCCAAATCAACCGTAAACCTCAAAACCGACAATTTAAAGAGAATATGATAGTTTTAGAATAATAATCCAATATTTATCGAAGAATAATACTGAGAAATACGAAGTCTGATAAAACACTCCCAAAAGATCTGGGGTCACGAGTCTAGAGCCTCTAAAACAATCTGAATAACAATATCTGAACGAAAATACTCAAGTCTGGAAATGTATATACATAAATAAAACTGAAATAGGAAGAGTAGTCAGGTCCTGCGAACGTCAAGCAGCTACCTCAACAACTCTGATAAGCTCTGGAAAACAAAGACTGCTCAGCTAAGCCTCCGGTGCACCTGAATCTGCACACAAGGTGCAGGGAGTAGGGGTGAGTACTACCGACTCAGTGAGTAATAAGCATATAAAATGTCTGAAGATAAGAAATCCACGAAATGCCACAAAGCAAAGCTAAAACTAACAGTCCGACACCTTACTACGAACCA
>NW_017671469.1:271972-275436 GCF_001879085.1 Nicotiana attenuata | reverse complement strand
GTATTCTAAGGAATAAAATATTAAGTTAACGCGACGGCCATGCTATTTTGTAAATTTTAGTTTGGCACGGCTGTCACGACCCCAAACCCGGTCGTGATGGCGACCCAACAATATTGCTAGGCAAGCCAGACCACAATCGTTCCCAAATTAACCGTAAACATCAATCCGACAATCTAAAGAGATTATAATAGTTTTAGAATAATAATCCAATATTTATAATAGAAAAATACTGAGAAAAATACGAAGTCTGATAAAATGCTCCCAAAGACCTGGGGTCACGAGTCTAGAGGCTCTAAAACAATCTGAATAACAATATCTTAACGAAAATACTCAAGTCTGGAAATGTATATATAAATAAAACTGAAATAGGAAGAGTAGTCAGGTCCTGCGAACGTCAAGCAGCTACCTCACAACTCTGATAAGCTCTGAAAACAAAGACTGCTCAGCTAAGCCTCCGGTGCACCTGAATCTGCACACAAGGTGCAGGGAGTAGGGGTGAGTACTACCGACTCAGTAAGTAATAAGCATATAAAATGTCTGAAGATAAGAAATCCACGAAATGCCACAAAGCAAAGCTAAAACTAACAGTCCGACACCTTACTATGAACCAACAGCAAATCAACTTCAAATATAACAGTCAAGTAAAATATAAGGATGCAATGCAATGCACATGAACACGCTGTGGCGTACAGCCCGATCCATTTAACGTCGACGGCGCTCACTGGGGGTGTGTACAGACTCCGGAGGGGCTCCTTCAGCCCAAGCGCAAAATAATCATACCATTCGCTGCGGCGTGCAGCTCGATCCATACTCAGTCCACAATATGCATATGAGTCCGCACCTGCCATGGGGTGCGAGTCACGCCCTACAATAGCGTCACAATGTGATAAGCCGGGGTTTCAAACCCTCAAGCCATCATATACACCAACTACTCACCTCTAACCGGCCGTAGAAGGGTCCGCAATGCCTTTTCCTTTCGTATCGACCTCCTCGCGCGTCGAATCTAGTCAAAGTCACAATGAATACATAAATATGGGTTAAAGAAACATAACCCAATCAAAAATACTCGAAAAGTACTAAAGTTCACGAAGTTGGTAAAACCCGAGCCCCAGGCCCACTTCTCGAAAAATTCCAAAAATCACACCAACGGATTCCTCGTCTCGCCACGAGTCCGTACATATAAAGTTTACCGAAAACGGAGCTCAAATGGCCTTTCAAATCCTAAAAATTTATTTTTAAAAACTAAGCCCTAGTTCTTTACAATTTCTACCCACTTTCATGAATTTGAGTGCTGATTCTTCCATAAAATGGTGTTTTCTAGTCAAGAGACTTACCTCAAATCAATACCCGTTGAAAACCCTCTTCAAATCGCTCAAAAAGCTCTCTTGGCGGAGTAAAAATGGTGGAAAATTAATGTGGGTCGCGGATATAAGGGTTTCAAACATTCTGCCAGATTACTGTAGCGACCCCTATGCGATCGCATCACTACCCCTGTGACCGCATAGGCCAAAATTTCCAGGCCCTCAATTCCTCTTACACGATCGCAGGACAGGCCATGCGATCGCATAGCACTGTCTCCCCCTTCTACGCGATCGCATTACTTCCCATGCGACCGCACTGCCCAATCTCCTCAACCTATGCGATCGCAGACCCCTATACGCGATCGCATAGAGAAAATCTTCATCCCTCTCTGAACCTTCTATGCGATCGCAGGCATACCTACGCGATCGCATAGAGGAAAATTCCTCTGCAATTTCTGCTGCACTTTTTCATGTTCAAAACTCCCCGTTAGCCATCCGAAATCACCCCGAGGCCCTCGGGACCTCAACCAAATGCATAGATATGTTCTATTACTTCATTCAAACTTGCTCGTAACATAAAAACACTATCATAAACACCAAAATCATCGAATTACAACGGATTCAAGCCTAAGTTAAACTAAAACTTCCGAAACTTGCATTTGATCTAAAACCCGACCTAAGCACCTCCGAATGATCTGAAACTTTGCACGCATATCCAAAATCACCTAACGGAGCTACTGCAACTCTCGGAATTCCATTCCGACCCTCGGATCAAAATCTCACCTACCATCCGGAATTCGCCAAAATCCAACCTTAGCCAATTCAAGCCTAATTCTACACCGGACCTCCAAATTCAATTCCAATTGCGCTCCTAAGTCACAAATCATCCCCAGAAACTAGTCGAATCATCGGAAATTCATTCCGAGCCTTCTAACTCATAAGTCAACATTCGGTTGACTTTTTCCAAACTAACCTTCTCATAAAGAGATTTATTGTCTCATTTCTAACCGAACTCTATCCGAATTACTTCAAATTCTCCAAACACATATAATGAAACATATAGAAGCATAAAACGGGGAAAACAGGGCGGTAACTCCCGTAACGACGGGTCGGGTCATTACAATAGGCAACTTAATGTAGAAAAAATTAGACTACATAGTTAGATGGTCAGAAGCAAACCTTAGACATCATAAGAATTTTCATTGCATGTTCACCTAGCAGCTTCCGAACCTCCATGAGATCTGAACCGTTACGAACAAAAGAAAACGCAATCATGTCAATAAGATTCGGAACTCCCCAATTTAAAATGTCATCCTTGTCTTTATCTGTCAATGCTGGCAGATCCACAATTACTCACCGGAGATTGAAATTCTTTGTTTCACCAAGAACAGCAGTGTTCTCACAGTGGCATCATACCAAACCGTTCTCTTTGTCACAAGACAAATCTGTAAAGGTGATTGTGCCATCTGCACAGATGATCACACTTTGTGGCTTTACATCCTCTGCTAACTTTTTGTAGCTCATGCTTATCATACTCTCATCAACTTTAATGATGTAATAAGTTGAGATTGTGATCTCCTGACCCTATTTAAGTTGAACAGGCTTAGCATATTTTAAAAATCCTGTTCCAATTTCTGGACCGTACAAGATAAAAATGAAGTGTCAGAACTTTCACATAAAAAGGTAAAGGCAAGACAGGGCTAGGCAATCATATATTATATACTTCTTAATAGGCGTAATTCTGGCACGTCGGCGAATGTTGCTGCTGCAGAAATCAAAGATTTTATAGCTTCTCTACATCCCTCGGGACATGTCCGATAAACAAAATTACCCAGAATGAACAAACAGGTGGTGAATCATCTTGTATTGAGAAAGGGAAAAAAGGTAGTCGAAATCAGTTATGAAAATTTTCTGCACAACCTTTATATAAAGCAACAATCATTATAACTAACAGTAATATATCAAAATAAGCCATCATGAGAATAAAAAAGTTGACTAAATATTTAATTACCAGTATATCTTATGGGAAGCTGTAGAAGCAAGTTGTAATTTTCTACCTGTGTGAATATAAGAACAACTCATGTGCTCTGTGCAGAGTTAATGATAAGAAATAGCAAAATAATGATGGTAAATGCAATGCAACATTAAAATACTAAAATGATG
>NW_017671469.1:256840-266567 GCF_001879085.1 Nicotiana attenuata | reverse complement strand
AAAAAAGAAGAGAGATCCCTTTGTTTTTGGTTCACAGAAGCTCAACTTTTTCCTCCCATTGAGGTAAAATGAAACAATTGAGATTATAACTTTCTAATATTAATCTCTGAAATGGTTACTTTTCTGGACCTATGAATAAAAGTATTAGTTTGGTGAATAAAAATTATTCATAATATTTGAAGATACTATTGAGTATGTGTAAAAGTAGATTTTCTTGTTACCTTGACGAATAAATATGTTTGTAAAATTGTGGAGGTTTCTTTTGGCTTTGTAATGAGTATCTTTCCATGATTACAACACAAAGAGAACTCTGGTTTTTTAAGCCTTTTGGCGATCTTGTTGATTTCTTTCTTCGTACCAAAATAACACCACGAATGTTCACAATCATATGTAGGATCACCTATATCCGCATAACTCTATGAATAAAAATAAGCAAATGTTAAAGATTATGTGATGGTTGTTATAATTATGGTTAGCCCTAATTATTGTATATACATATAGGAAATACATAAATATGCATTACCTTCTTGGAGTCATAATTGCATATCCAACATACACAGCTCTAAATAGTATTTAAAATCATATTAAGTTAGCCATATAAAATTGAAAAGGGCTGACATATGAATGAATCATATTGATTGTTAGAGATAGACATAAGGCCTTCAGGAACGGTCGAGTCTTCAATCTTTCCAGGATTGCCATCATGTATTTCTACCTCGATTGGTTTTAACGTATTATTAGCGTTAAGTATTTAATTCAAACTACACAATTAATTTTGAATATAGTATAAATGTAGTTATTGATCGTGTAATTTAATAGATTAAAGAAATTTGATTGATTAAAAACATACCTAGTACATCACATCAAATCATTGACATCCTCAAGTTCTAATAATAAATTATAATAAAATGCCATTAGTATAAATAAACGATTCATGTTATATTAATTCATTTATTTATAATACGAAACCTGGCAGTAGGGGTAGGCTCATTTAAATCTGGTAGAAGATAATTTGTCTGCAACATTTGAATTTGCAAACCCAAATTTACAAAGTTTTCCTGTCGAGGTAAATTTTGGATATCGTGCCTGAGAGATTGAGACGATGAAGCGTGTGCACAACTCTCTAAAGGTTTTGTATAATGTAATCGTGTGAAATGATGACGATTGGTTATGTCTGTTAAAGGTTGTGATGCCTTTTGTTTTTCAAATGCATCCCCTGTGATAGTAACAGGGACAAAATAAAGTATGCAAAGCATAAAACATACAAATCAGCTTAAAAAAATTGGAGATAAATATCAGAATATGAACCGTTACAATCCAACCAATTTTTTGGGCCCCCTTTTAAATACTTTGCCATTTCTTTTTGGGGAAACGACTCATAAGGGACTGTAAATTTGGAGTAAATGGATACCGTAAAAGTATTAATTGAATAACTTTGATTTTATAAAGAAGGCATCTAATTTAGTGATCACTATAAGAAAGTCAATGTGCAAAATGATTCACGATATTAGCCTGTAGAAGTAGAACATGAATTTCTATCCTATCAGTCCGTAAAGTTGGAAAATATAAGAGCAAAGATCAGACATCATTGGAAGATCTAAGTAAGTAACTTATAGATTGTGATGTAAATGCTATAAAGTATAGGTATTGCATCAGTACCACGAAATAGATAAAGTTCACTCAAATGGTATGCCTTTTTGACAAAGCAAAAAAAAAATGCAATATCATTCACAGAAGTTATACATAAAACTAACATCTCATGGATATTAAATGTGCGAAGATACCTAAATGTAAATGCTTAAACCACTCATAACACATAAGTTCTAAAATAATCCTACTACATGGAAACAATTGTCAACTTTTGTAATTTAGAGAATAACTAAGAGGAATTGCCCTTGCTTTCACCGAACAATGGAGGAAAATTACAAATTTATATATCTCTTAGGTCAGAATTATAGTCTTGAAAATGGTAAGAATATTGACAAAAGAATAAAGTAAACACTATCTCCAAAAAAAATAGTGGCTGCCCAAAAGTTTGCATGGTAAAATATGAGATTTGCAAGTATGTTTATGTAACTATTAACTTTCTTCGTTCTTTTTTCCTGTAGCTACACCAGAAAATGATCAGAATTCACAAAACAAATAAGCATCGGACAAAATATTTCACGTTTATGTTTATAGGGAAAAAGAAGCAAGACAATGACTCATTACAGGCTTAAGTATTACATGATGGATCGCCAGCTTCCTTGAATGCATAGAGAAACTGTTAACCCAATAACCTGATACCACTAACCCAATAATTTTTTTTTAGGTTCGAGCTACTGGCTTTATCCTATATATGCCCAGCCGTACATACAACTTTAGAAATAGACTAAAAAAAAGAAAAGGCGTGTTCTTTCAATGAAGGAAGGGTGCCTCCTGATGTAATGGAAAAGCAAGAGTCCCCTGTGGAATTGAATGTTGCAAAAGTTGCAGAGGGCGTAAATGATACAACTAAAGCCCATAATCATACCTCGTTCTATGAGAATAAAGGCACTGGTAAGAAATCAGAGAGAAAACGTGGAAAAGCTGAGAAAACAATAAGCTTAGAGGTTTTGCAATAGTATTTTGCTGGAAGTCTCAAGGATGCTGCGAAGCGTGTTGGTGGTATGATTTTCAAATTATATAGTACTAACCAATACAGTTAATATACAACGCGATGCGCATAATTTCAGGTTTAACTGAGTCTCAGGACATTAGTGCGACTCAAAGGAAATTTGCCCAACGAAAATCATATATAACCGAACAGTAGTTTGGAAATATGTCGTATTTGGAAGCAATAAACACAGAGTCTATTTCGAGCTACCGGCTTTATCCTATATATGCCCAGCCATACATACAACTTTAGAAATAGACTAAAAAAAAAGAAAAGGCGTGTTCTTTCAATGAAGGAAGGGTGCCTCCTGATCTAATGAAAAAGCAAAAGTCCCCTGTGGAATTGAATGTTGCAAAAGTTGCTGAGGGCGTAAATGGTACAGCTGAAGCCCATAATCATACCTCGTTCACGGAGAATAAAGGCACTGGTAAGAAATCAGAGAGAAAACGTGGAAAAACTGAGAAAACAATAAGCTTAGAGGTTTTGCAACAGTATTTTGTTGGAAGTCTCAAGGATGCTGCGAAGAGTCTTGGTGGTATGATTTTCAAATTATCTAGTACTAACCAATACAGTTAATATACAACGCGATGCGCACAATTTCAGGTTTAACTAAGTCTCAGGACTTTAGTGCGACTCAAAGGAAATTTGCCCAACAAAAATCATATATAACCGAACAGTAGTTCGGAAATATGTCGTATTTGGAAGCATTAAACACAGAGTCTGTTTCAAGAAATAGTGCATAAAAGTTCATACCATTATTATCCGAACAATATTTCGGCCGTTTCTGCTCCAAGGTGTTCATCCGATTTTTTCTTGCGAGCTTCTTCTCCTCTTCCATGTCAAATTTGAGTAGAAACTGTCTTAGAGCTGAGAAGTTGTAAAGGCGTGTCTTTACGGTAGACGAAACAGGGGCGCCTCTTTTCCGCTTTTAATGGGGTATTTTATTTCATCTAATTTTTTTAACTAAATCAATATTTTAATATAAATACTTGGATTTAGTACTCAAAAGGAAACTTTCCGTTTAAGTATAAACATTGATGTGTCTTCTTTTGCACAACTACGCAAGGAGATAGTACTTGACAATTGGAATTGAGACTAATTAATGAATCGGACATGAGATTAACTAATAGTAGTAAAATCACATGATCTGAAATTTGTAATTATTGGAATTGTGGTTATTAACTACCTTAGTGTATATGGGCACAAAGAATGTATGTATAATAATGTTATTGCAACTTAATCTTAAAAATCCAACAAAAAAATTATGATCTTGATTTTAGAAATATATTCAATCGTAACTGAAAGAGGTAGAATTTAGTTAAATGGAAGATAGGTAATTGTAACTGAAAGAAGACCGGTGTTGTTATGTTAATCTACTATATATACTCCATCCATGTCAACTAAAAAGAAAAATAAAAACAAAAAACAAAATAAAGTGAACCTATTCTGGCCATATGATTGAACTGAAGCACAGTAGATTTCATGCAAGAAATTGCAATGCAAGAGAACGTGAAGGAGCTTCTACAATAAGGCAGGGCATGGACTTCGGGGCATGGATTTCATCCAAGTATTTTCTTTTTCCAGATCGGTAATATTGAACTTCAGTTTTGGTATGTAACACAACGTAAATAGAAGTAGATTTGTCTACTTATTTTGAGGAGAAAGCAATAGTGTATTTTAAAAAGTTGGTTTGAACGAACCTATTAAAATATAATTGGTTTGAACGCATAGAATTTAAATCTTGGGATCCGCCTCTCCCTGAGGGTATTTTTAAAATCATAATGAAAAGATGAAAAGTAAATTTGTGGTTTTGTCGAGCAAGTATGAAATAATTTGCTAGAAAGGATATATATACACACACTCGCGCGCACAAACGAATAAAATTTTTTAATAAAGGGGTGAAATATGCAATAATCATTTAAATGGTTCAATTTAATATCATAACTAACCGTTCTTTGTAGATAGTATATTTTTTGCTTATGTTCCTTTTTGACACTTTGGTTGCTTCGTTACGACCAAAAACTATTTTTATCGACAATGATATCCCTCTACACCATGCAACAAATGATTTTTCATGTTGAAAATATGTTGCGGCAAAATATAGTCCAATATTTGAAAAATATGATATTCCTTTAACTTTTCTTTAATATGAGAAGCTAAACTTTTCTCCTCTGGTCCCGTACTCGCAGTAGTGACACTCGCTTCGCTGTCCGGGACTTTTCTGGTCTCTTTTGCTCCAGACCCGGTATCGCGAAGTGACCCTGGCTTCGCTGTCCAAGACTTTTCTTGTCTCTTATGCTCCGGTGCCGGTTTCGCAAACTGACCCTCGCTTCGCTGCATCATTAACAAATTTGCTGCCCAAAATGACTCAATATTAACATTTTCTCTTATTTTATTTACGTTTCAAGTGTTTGTATTTTTTTTCTTTATTCTTCCTCCTTTGTAATGTTAAAGTTTAAAGGTTATATGTAAACTAATTAAAGAAATGAATTTAATTTCAAATCTGGTTGATGAGGTGTGGCTATGTGACCAGAGCGTGATTAACAGCCTTCCATGGCCACTTGTGGCCTTGTAGCAGTAGAGGATCGTTCTCAGTCCAAACCTTTTTGGCGAGAGTAGGGATGTGATCATACCAGCAACTATACTTGCTTGACCAAAGCACCTATCTCTGTTCAAGTAAGGTCGTACCACCTTATCCTTGAGTTCTAAGGAAACAGAAAACCAAGTCTAGTTGATGAGGCGTGGCTATGTGACCAGAGCGTGATTAACAGCCTTTCATGGCCACTTATGGCCTTGTAGCAGTAGAGGATCGTTCTCAGTCCAAAACGTTTTGGCAAGAGTAGGGATGCGATCATAGCAGCAACTATACTTGGTTGACTATTTATTGAAATATAAATACATAAACAGTAATGTGAGTTGTAATAACAGAAAGGACCATGAAAAGTTTTAAATATCTTGTCCATTGAAATCTCCACATTAAGTAAAACTGAAAAGTTAAAAAGGAGAAGAAATGTGAAATGATTCAAATATACTGTTCATAACTAATAAGAGTACTAATAATATACTAAATTAACTAATAAAATAGTTCTTGATTTCTCCAACTGTAACATTCCCAAACACATTATGTTGTTTTCTTCTTCTTAAATACTCTCTTCATTTTATTTCCTGACAATTGTGCATTCGGATCTTCTTCAACCATTGTTGCGGCATTAGTTATACCTATCTTGGCAGGTGTATGTGCAATATCGGTTAAGTCGTTATCTTCAGTGGAATCCTGCATATATAAAATACAAAATGAGTGCAAAATTAGTCTGTGCAGTTGTTGCTTACCAAATGCATGTTTACAATAAGCTTATATTATATACAGATGAAGTGGAAGACGATAGGGGCTCCTCCTCCTCTGGCGACCAAGCGTCTCATCATGGGCCTGATGAGAAGCTCACAAGGGCCCAGAGAAAAAGGCTACGACGAAAGAAGCTTAACGAAGCTGCCTCGCTCCGCCAGAATATAATTGGGCCGTTACGATGATATTTGCAAAGGATTTTTAAGAGCAGCACAAGCTTCTTACAAGGTAATGTATTAATGTGCATCACTGGATTCCTGGAATGATAACTAACTTTTCTCTGTACTAAAATATAACTGAGTTCTTCAACTGGAGCTGCACTTCTTGGCTAATTATCTAGCTGACCTATCACTGGTCGACTAAGGCTATCTAGAACTTTTAAAGTTATAAAAAAACTACTCCAAATCTGAAAATTTTTTCAGAAAGAAATCCTTCAAGATATGTAAGTAGCTGTCACGATCCGGATTTTCCCATCATTGGAGTCGTGATGGCGCCTACTCGTGGTAGCTAGGCAAGCCAACTTATTTACCTTCCCATCACTAAGCAATTATTTTTAACAGTTTATAGCATCAATGTAGAACATGAAATTTAATAATAATAATAATAGCGGAAGTCTAATTCATAAGTCTGAATCAAAACGCGGAATAGTCAACAATAGCCTCTACCCAAGATTTGGTGTCACATTACTCACGAACCACTAAGAATAAACTAAATACAAAGGTCTGAAAGAAATATAACAGCTGTCTGTCTCGAAAACAATGAGGCAACAGTCAAAAGGAAAATATAAGGAAGAGACGCCGGGCTTGCGGACGCCTGCAAGGCTACCTCAGTCTCGTGAATAGGAAAGTCTGCTCCCGAACTACTGCTGCTGCTGCTCCTCAAAACCTGGACCTGTGCAAAAATGCACAGAAGTGTAGCATCAGCACAACCGACCCCATGTGCTGGTAAGTGTCTAGCCTAACCCCGGCGAAGTAGTGACGAGGCTAGACTGGACATCACATAAACCTGTACAGTTATAAATATACAGTGGAAATCGAATATCAAGTAATTAACAACAAGGGGAGGGAGACATGCTAAGGGGAGATACAATATTAACAACAATCCAGAGTAACAACTAATACAGCTTAGGTTCACAATGAACAAAGAATCAATACTCAAATACAAACACATAGCCTCAATAACTGTTGCGGCGTGCAACCCGCTCCATAATTACTATTGTTGCGGCGTGCAACCCGCTCCAAAAATACCACTGTTGCGGCGTGCAACCCGACCCATATCATTTATCATGTATCATTGTTGCGGCGCGCAACCCGATCCTCAATATTATTGTTGCGGCGCGCAACCCGATCCTCAGTATCATTTAACAGTCCGACTCCCCAAACAACAGTCACAATTAAGGGGCATAAAAATAAGTAAATATTTGACAAACATCCCGGCAAGGGAATAACCAACAACGCTTTCTCTTTCTTACTTTTCTTATCTTATAATTCACTCTACTATTTTGAGCCAACGCTCCGAAGAATCAAGTCATTTCGTATGATTTCAATATTCGTATCACAATTCGAGCCTATGCTCCCAGGAAAATCAAATGATCATATTACCGTTCACATGCTATTCACAACATATAGAAATCCTCCAATAAACACGGAGTTCACAACCAAGTCATGATAATCACGTTATAAGAACTCACGGTCATGCTAGACACCAATGTATAGATACTCGTCACCATGCATATACATCGTACTCGATCACAAAGCAATTAGCAACAAGACTCAACTCCTATTCCCTCAAGCTAGGGTTAAACCAAACACTTACCTCAAAGCCTTGAAATCCACTTAATCCTCGACTATTGCTTTACCTCGCGGTTCCACCTCCAATTCGCTCGAATCTAATCACAAATTGCTCAATCACTTTAATAAACATTATATGAATCAATTTGGATGCATAAAAATGAGTTTCCCAAGTTTTTCCCAAAAATTCCAAAATCGCTCCCGGGCCCACGTGGTCAAAACTCGAGGTTCGAACCAAAATCCGGTTACCCATTCCCCCACGAGTTCAAATATATAATTTGTTTTGAAATCGGACCTTAAATCGAGGTCCAACTCCCCAATTTAAGGAAAACCTAGGTTCCACCCAAAAACCCCAATTTCACCCATGAAAATCCTTGATTTCAAGTGGAAAACATGTTTAATGATGTTAAAAGTTGAAAGAATTGAGTAAAAATCAACTTACAAATGATTTGGGATGAAGTTTGCTCTTGAAAAATCGCCTATGGTGTTTGGGTTTTGAAAGAATGGTGAAAAGTGATGAAAATTCGACTAAGTATAAAATTTGCTGGGCCTCGGATATGGGAATTGCGAACCATGGTTCGCAATTGCGAACAAAACAGGGCTGGGAATTGCGACATTCTTAGTTCGCATTTGCGAACCCATGTCTGGTGGCCAGGTTTCGCTTTTGCGAACATTCGATCGCATTTGCGACCAGGGCCACCTCGCATTTGCGAGCCAATGGATCGCATTTGCGATCCCAAGCCTTTTCCCCAGACTTCGCATTTGCGAAGTGTTGATCGCATTTGCGACAGTGCCCCATTTTCCCAGACTTCGCAATTGCGGAGCAATGCTCGCATTTGCGAGTCTTCCCTTCGCATTTGCGAAAATTGCAGAAGCCAGCATACTAGATTTTTAAAACATGAGAAATGCAATCCGATGCCTATCCAAAACTCACCCGAGCCCTCGGGGCTCCAAACCAAACATGCATACAACCTCAAAAACATCCTACGGACTTGCTCGTGCAATCAAATTGCCAAAATAACATCAAAATCATTCAATCAAGCCTCAAAACACATGATTTTTCTTCTAAACTTCATAAACTTTCAAACTTGGAACTTATAGTCCGAAACACGTCAAACGACGTCCGATTTCGACCAAACTTTACAGAAAGAGCTTAACACATATTTAAGACTTGTACCGGGCGTCGGAACCAAAATACGAGCCCGATACCATAGTCTTTTAGTCAATTTTTATTTCCATTTTCCTTAATAATTTCAGAAAAATAATTTCACGGAAAAATTCATATCTCGGGCTCTAGGCCTCGGAATTCGATTCCGGGCACATGCCCGAGTCCCATATTTTCCTACGGACCTTCCGGGACCGTCCAATCTAGGGTCCGGGTCCGTTTACCAAAAATATTGACCTGCACCCAGGTTTTCACTGTTCTATGCTGTCGGAGGTCTATCACGGCGATCCTACCTATGTATTAGGACTTCAAGCACTGTCCACTTGCGACAAAGATTTATCTTTATGAGGAGGAGCCGTCACACATTCTAGACGATAGGTCCGTCAGTTGAAATTCTAGGAGTTTTCCCTCTATTCGTTGCTTCAGTGGAATGAGGTCAGCCCCCTGATGGCCTCGACCTGGGAGTCCGAGTACCGATATGCGTAGCACGTTATCCACATCTGTCCCCGACTCAGTATCTTCTTTCTTTTGTCCTGTCAGGTACGAACGGTTTATTTTTAGAGGTGGAGGATGTGACGCAGCCCAAAGGTCATCACCTATTTTCCTCATCTCATTCCGTTGCTTTCGACCGGCCTTAAAAAAATTCATTTTTTTACTTGCCTGCGATTTGCGATGCGCAGTCCGGCACGTAGCCCGGAAAGCTGTCTTTATGGTTGAGATACTGGATTCCGGTGAAAAATTTATAGAATTTTGATTATTAATATTTTGAAATTTATAGTTGATTTTGCGTCAAC
>NW_017671469.1:231724-256336 GCF_001879085.1 Nicotiana attenuata | reverse complement strand
GAAAACCTAGGTTCCACCCAAAATCCCCAATTTCACCATGAAATCCTTGATTTCAAGTGAAAACATGTTTAGTGATGTTAAAAGTTGAAAGAATTGAGTAAAAAAATCAACTTACAAATGATTTTGGGTGAAGTTTGCTCTGAAAAAATCGCCTTATGGTGTTTGGGTTTTTGAAAGATGGTGAAAAGTGATGAAAAATTCGACTAAGTATAAAATTTGCTGGGCCTCGGATATGGGAATTGCGAACCTGTTCGCAATTGCGAACAAAACAGGGCTGGTAATTGCGACATTCTTAGTTCGCATTTGCGAACCCATGTCTTGGTGGCCAGGTTTCGCTTTTTGCGAACATATCGAATCGATTTGCGCCAGGGCCACCTCGTATTTGCGAGCCAATGGATTGCATTTGCGATCCCAAGCCTTTCCCCAGACTCGCATTTGCGAAAGTGTTGATCGCATTTGCGACAGTGCCCATTTCCCAGACTTCGCAATTGCGAAGCAATGTCGCATTTGCGAGCTCGCAATTGCGAGTCTTCCTTCGCATTTGCGAAAAATATGCAGAAGCTCAGCATACCAGATTTTTAAAACTATGAGAAATGCAGGATGCATAAATTGGGGAGTTGGACCTCGATTTAAGGTCCGATTTCAAAACAAATTATATATTTGAACTCGTGGGGGAATGGGTAACCGGATTTTGGTTCGAACCTCGAGTTTTGACCACGTGGGCCCGGGGGCGATTTTGGAATTTTTGGGAAAAACTTGGGAAACTCATTTTTTATGCATCCAAATTGATTCATATAATGTTTATTAAAGTAATTGAGCAATTTGTGATTAGATTCGAGTGAATTGGAGGTGGAACCGCGAGGTAAAGCAATAGTTGAGGATTAAGTGGATTTCAAGGCTTTGAGGTAAGTGTTTGGTTTAACTCTAGCTTGAGGGAATAGGAGTTGAGTCTTGTTGCTAATTGCTATGTGGTCAAGTACGATGTATAGGCATGGTGACGAGTATCTATACATTGGTGTCTAGCATGACCGTGAGTCCTTATAATGTGATTATCATGAACTGATTGTGAAATTCATGTTTATTGGAGTATTTCTATATGTTGTGAATAACATGTGAATGGTGATATGATTATTTGATTCCTGGGAGCATTGGCTCGAACTGTGATATGAATATTGAAAGTATATGAAATGACTTGATTCATTGAGGAGCGTCGGCTCCAGTTGTAGAACGAATTGCGAAAGTATAAGTGATAATTGAACCTCTGGAGCATCTGCTCGAGTTGTAAAAGGAATTGTGAAGTAAAAGTGAGAAAGAGGAGAGATCATTATGTTGCCCTCTTGGCAGGCTATTTGTTGGGTTGTGATTCCTCTGCATTGTGTTCTTAACGGATACTAGGGTCGCTTAGGTTAATGTTTTCCTTGTGTCGTATGATGACTATAGTTATAGATGGGGTGGTTGGGTGTGGTAGTCGGTTAGATATAGCTGAGGTGGTCAAGTGTGGTAATAGGTTGGTTATAGCTGTGGTGGTTAGATGTTGGAACTAATGTGGTGGTTAGATGTTGGAACTAATGTGGGTATAGTAATTCCCTTGCCTGGAGATTTGAGAAGATGTTTTGTTCCCTCACTGGAATGTCGTTATATTGTTGTTCGTGACAGAATATGAGATAAGAATTTCTTGGAGCTTGGGCTCCAGTGATATCGTGGAGTAAGAAAAGAAGAAAGGGAAAGAGTTACTGGTTATTCCCTTGCCGGACGTTTTGTTGATTCTGTTGTTGGTTTTTTTTTTCCTCTCCCTTGCCGGGATACTGAGATTATTAAGTTGTTTGTCATGTGTATTCCCTTGTCGGGATTTTCATTATAGTTTATTTACTCTCTTGCCCTGTATTTGTGACTGTGGTTTGGATGAGGAAATATGATCTTGGTGGAGCGGGTTGCACGCTGCAACAATAATATGTGAGGGTCGGGTTGCACGCCGCAACAATAATATGTGAGGGTCGGGTTGCACGCCGCAACAATAATATGTGAGGGTCGGGTTGCGCGCCGAAACAATGATACATGATAAATGATATGGGTCGGGTTGCACGCCGCAACAGTGGTATTTGTGGAGCGGGTTGCACGCCGCAACAATGGTAATTATGGAGCGGGTTGCACGCCGCAACAGTTATTTGATGCCCTATGTTTATATTGAGTATTGATTCCTTGTTTATGGTGGATCTAAGTTGCTTTAGTTTATTACCCTGGGTTACTGTTAATATTGTATCTCCCCATAGCATGTTTCCCTCTCCCAAATTGCTAGTTGTTTGGTATTCGATTTTCGCTATATATTTATAACTGCACAGGTTTATGTGGTGTCCGGTCTAACCTCGTCACTACTTCGCCGGGGTTAGGCTAGACACTTACCAGCACATGGGGTCGGTTGTGCTGATACTACACTTCTGTGCATTTTTGCACAGGTCCAGGTTTTGAGGAGCAGCAGCAGCAGTAGTTCGGGAGCAGACTTTCCTATTCACGAGACTGAGGTAGCCTTGCAGGCGTCCGCAGGCCCGGCGTCTCTTCTTTATATTTTCCTTTTGACTGTTGCCTCATTGTTTTCGGGACAGACAGCTGTTATATTTCTTTCAGGCCTTTGTATTTAGTTTATTCTTAGTGGTTCGTGAGTAATGTGACACCAAATCTTGGATAGAGGCTATTGTTGACTATTCCGCGTTTTGATTCAGACTTATGAATTAGACTTCCGCTATTATTATTATAAAATTTCATGTTCTACATTGATGCTATAAACTGTTAAAAATAATTGCTTAGTGATGGGAAGGTAAATAAGTTGGCTTGCCTAGCTACCACGAGTAGGCGCCATCACGACTCCGATGGTGGGAAAATCCGGGTCGTGACAGCAGGTCAATCGTCCAAAGGTTAGGAGACGTGGTGATGAAACACAACTACAGGGAGATGAACAAAGTTGCTGACCTGCTGGAAAAAGAGGGTGCCAAGAAGGATTTTTTGATAAACTTTTTGTAACAACACTTCCTCCGGTGTTAGCTATTCATGTTTTTTGGCAGACATCGCAAGAACTGTTTTCTCAAGACAAGTTTTGAATTGTAATAGTTCTACTTATGCTCATAGCGCGGGGGATCTAGTATACCCCCGGTAAACAATGCTCTACTGTTTTATACCCTAACGGGTAGTGTTTTAATTAATGTTTGAAATGCACCTTTTACCAAAAAAAAGTTCTATTAGCTTAAGCCCATCATATATATAAATGCACTTTTACACTCACTTTACGTAGAAATGACACTGGGTAGCCATTCTAAAGGGATGTTATTTAGCAATTAGCTAGTACGTTCTGAATTTCAGTTTTTTAGTTTAATTTTTTAGGACAATATTGTCCTGAAGTTACGATTTTTAGTTTACAATTTCAGGACAAATAAAGTACTGGCTAATCTCTAAATAGCATCCCTGAAAATGACAATTTGTGCACTTGCCCCTCACTTTACCAATACGTGTTCATCTATATTCTATGTTTATATAGTTCACTAGTTTTAGGATACGTACCCTATCTCAAATGAATATAGAACTTTAAAAATGACAAAAATATTATTAAATTATGTATAGTAATGTGCAATTGTTAAGTATCATTTTGAAAGTATTTCTAAAATTTGATATTGAGTTAAAAAATGTAATAATTATAAATATTGGAATAATTTATATGTGATTATAGTATTTATTATGTCTTTACACAAAATTAGTACAAATATGTATAGAAGGATAGTTTGATAAAAGGGTAATGTACAAACTATTGTATACCTATAGAATCAAACATAATTTTCGCAAAAAACTCTCTCTATTTTTTAACTATGATGATTAAATTATACGTAATTGCTTGATTTTATTTCTACGACCTATTATAAATCTATAATTAAGAATACGAAAAATTGCATGAGAACCAACCAACATTATCGACTTTATATAGTTTTCTCCATAGTCTTTTTTTTTTCTACTAAGATAAGAAGAATTGGTTAGAATTCTATGATAAAGAATAATTCAAATAAGGAGAGATTTAGTCTTCAAAATTTTAGTTAATGTCAATGTTCTAAACATTAAGGGGTCGTTTGGTATGAGGTATAAGAAGGTATAGTGGTGGTATTAAAATTTAATACCATTTTAATACTTTGTTTGGTTAGCAAATCAGGTATTAGTTATCCCGGGATTAAAATTAGCACCGGGATAACTTATACCTTGTAGAGGGTGGGGTAATTAGGACTGGGATAACTTATACCTTCTTCTTAGTAATTATGAAATTGTCATTTTTAATACAACATACCAAACAGTGGATAAAAAATAATCCCAGCATAACTTTTCCCGACATAAGCCGATTTAAACCAAACGACCCCTATTCTTTAGGATTCTATGATAAATAATACTTCAAATAAAGAGTGTTTTAGTCTTGAAAATTTTAGTTAGTGTCAGAGTTATAAATGTTAAAAGAAATAATTAAGGACTCAATTTAAAAGTGCAATTTTTTTTTGAACTTTCAATGAACATGACTATGATAAATAAAAAAAAATGAGAAAATGACCCTCGATAGCCCCTCAAAATTTAATAGCCCATGTTTTTCTTTATTGACACAAAATGGCCCTCTGGTCCAAACATATTATATCTAATAGCCCGAAATATCTATTTTGTATATTTTTCTGTATAGTGACAGTCTATTTTGTATATTTTTTATATAGTGATAGTCTATTTTGTATATTTTTTGTATAATGACAGTCTATTTAGTATATTTTTTGTATAGTGACAGTCTATTGTATATAAATTATACATTATGTATAGTGATATCTATTTTGTATATTTGTTTTGTATAGTGACGGTCTTTTTTATATATATTTTGTATAGTGACATCTATTTTGTATATTTTTTGTATAGTGACAGTCTCTTTAGTATATAAATTGTATAGTGAAGTTTATTTTGTATATTTTTTTTGTATATCTTCTAAGATGACCACGGCAAAAGGCTCGCTCCCATAGGTTAAATCATCTAGGTTAAATACACTACAATTCTCTTTCTTTTACAAAAAAAGAAATATAGGTTAAATACACTACAATTCTCTTTCTTTTAACAAAAAAAAAAAAAACGGTTTTTAAGTGTAAATGCAACGCTTTTAAATGTACAAGATCTCGCAAATTTGATAAAAAGTTTTCAACTTCTTCCTCGTTATCATCTAAACCAGTAAGATCGCGAAATAATAAATCAAATAAAAGCACTTCTTGAATGGAAGAATTTGTACCCCAATCAGAGTTGTAAAACAAGCTTTTAACTTGCTTCTTGATGGGCAAAATAAAGGTTGAATGACACAGTTACCCATAAAAATAAAATTATTCATCCTTATCTATCTATTTGTTTTTCTACCAATCAAATTAATTACTTTTTCTGCCCATAGTAATTTTTGTGGGAAATTTTTTCTTTTTTCTCCAATTCTTTTTTATTTCTATGCTTCTTTTCTTTTTTCCTTTTCTTTTTTCTAGTTTTCTTCTTATTATTTTCTTTTTTTTCTCTTTTTCTATTCATTTATTTTTGCTCAAATCGTTTTATTGTTATTTTTACCATAACTTATTTCACACTCATTTTGACTCCTTATTTATTTCTTGTTCCTTTTCTAATTTCATTTAATTTTTTTTTTATATTCTTTTTCTCTTCCTAATCTAATTTCATTTACTATTTTTACTATTTTTTATTATTCATTTTTTTATACAATAAGAAAAATAACTGATTAGTAAATATGTGATCATCTTTCTTTTTAAATATAACTAGTATAATATACCTTTTTGTCTTTTTCTCATTTTTTAATTCAATTATTAAACTGAAATAATATCAGTTGTCGCTTGATCTAATTCACTGAATATCACACTAACTGCTGCTGAGCACCATAAATTACATAATCAGATTCTAAGAATCAACATGTGATTGCCATGCAAACCTTGATCTCCTTCCCTACAAATATCAGTACACACTCTATCATTACCAGTAACACAACCAGTTATGAAGCAAGAAAATATAATCTACGGCTACCAAATGTCCATATATACTAGTTAGAATAGAAATGATAATAAAATATTAAAAAATACAATAAAAGTATAAGTAGCAAAAAAGACTTCTAGTACCATATGATACCAATATAGTATACATGTATACCAACAGAGTGTATGATTGCTCTAAAATATTACTACAACTATCTCCGACTATACTACTATACCAAAACATTAAAGGATGCAATAAAAGTGTCACGACCCAAAATCAACCGTCGTGAGGGCGCCTATCATGAAACTAGGCCAGCCATTACTCAACATCTCAATACACTAAAAACTTTGAAAATAAAAATGGAAGCAGTTAATATTAAAGAAAAGCCCTTTTGAAAACAGAAATAATTCGAAATACGATACAATCTATCCCAAAACCGGGGTGTCATAGAGTACATGAGCGTCTATACCAGAATACAGTCTACTACAGTGTCTAGGAAATAAAACTTAAGTACAGATATAGATAGAGAACGAGAGTCAAGGCCTGCGAACGCCATGCAGCTACCTCGATAGTCTCCGGGATCTGACCCCTAAATCAGCAGCCGCCGTGATAGCGCTTAGGCTATAGGATCCCTCTGGAGTCTGTACACACCCCCAGTGAGCGCTGTTGATATTATTGAGGGATGGATCTTCCCTGGACATGGATCTTGTCCGAAGCATTTGATACCTGGAGATGGATCATCTCCATGGGCCGGATTAGCCTTCCTCGGTACTGGGTGACTGATGGTCAGTGATGTATATATTCTGGGATGGATCTTCCCTGGGCAGTATAGGCCATATACAGTACCGAGTGGTTGAGCGTTTGAGAGCGTGAGCATTGACATGTAGAAGTAGAAAAGTTATAATCTCCACATTGTTCAGTTTTGATCTATTTTACCATTTTGAACTATCCATTTAACTTGAAAGCTTGCCTACGCTTCTGCACATTTATTTCTATTTTAAGTGTACTGGTTGAGTTCGTCACTACCTTTCAGTCCAAAGGTTGGACTTGTTACTTACTGAGTTGGTTGTACTCACGTTACTCCCTACACCTCGTGTGCAGATCCAGGCGTTTCTGGTCATAATATCAGTATAACCGCTGTGGCGTGCAGCCCGATCCCATAATTGTCACTCATAATCAGGCTCTCGGCTTCACCATCTCTCCAGTCTCACTCACGGGCTCACAATATCATGAAAACTAGCCCGAAACAATGATATGATGTATCAATAAATAACAACTGAGACTCAGATATGATATGAAATAAATGAATATGACTGAGTACGAAATATCAATAAAATCAGTAAGGTGACAGCAAGAAACGACCCCTATGGATCCCAACAGTACCGGCATAAAGCCTAAACATGATATCTAGCATGATTGACAGCTCAATTACTTTATCACATGATGAGAACACAGATATTAACAAGATAGAGTCACTATACAGTGCCATGGAATCAACAAGGTCACAATTCTCACGGTGCACGCCCGCACGCCCGTCACTTGGCATGTGCATCACCTCAATACCAATCACATAACACATAATTCGGGGTCTCGAACCCTCAGAATCAAGTTTGAAAGTGTTACTTACCTCAATCTGGGCAAAAACTCTACTCCACAATGCCTTTGCCTCTCAAATCGTTCTCCAAACTTCCCGTATCTAGAAACAAGCAGTACAATACAATTAATATAGGCTAAAAGGATCAATTTCACAAGAAAAATACTAAATTACAGCCAAAATCCGAAGTTGGCTCAAACCCGGCCCCCGGGACCACGTCTCGAAATCCAACAAAAGTCATAAAATCCGAAATCCCATTCATTCATGAGTCTAACCATACCAAATTTATCAAAATCCGACACCAAATGGCCATTCAAATCCCCAAAACTCATTCTCCAAATCCCTAGCCTCAAACCCCCAAACTTAACCTCAACACCACACAATCTAGGTGGGAAAAACAATAGGGAAACATGATTTATGATCAAAAATGAGTACAAGAGGCTTACCTCAATAATCCCCTCGAAAATCCTCTCCAAAATCGCCTAATCTGAGTTCAAAATGTTAAAATGAGACTAAAATTGCGAACCCTTGTTTTTAAACATTCTGCCCAGGCTTTTCGCACCTGCAACCACTTATCCACACTTGCGGAACCTCTTCTACAGTTAAAACTCCGCTTCTGCGGAATCCACTTAACCAGCTGACTCCGCTTCTACGAGCACTGGACCGCATCTATGCATATCGCAGGTGCGGAAATTCCATCGCACCTGCGGATCTAGCCCGCATCTGCACCCTTCTGCGACCACGCAGGTGCGGGAAAATATTCGAACGTGCGACCTTTGCTCAATTCTCCCTTGGTCGCTTCTGCGGTTCTTTCCCCTCTTCTGCGGGCTCGCACCCGCGGTGCCCACTCCGCAGGTGCGGTTAAACCAGTAGCAGCAACACTTCAGTTGTTTCACCAATTCAAAACCAAGTCCGATAACCACCCAAAATCAACCCGAGGCCTTCGGGACCTCAACCAAACATACCAATAAGTTCTAAACCTCGATATGAACTTAGATGAACCCTCAAATCACCTCAAACAACATCAAAAACACAAATTACACACAGATTCAAGCCTAATGAACTTTGAAATTTCCAAATTCCACAAACGACACCGAACCTATCAAATCACGTTCAATTGACCTTAAATTTTGCACACAAGTTATTAATGACACCACGAATCTACTCCAACTTCTGGAGATCAAATCCGACCCTGATTTCAAAAAGTCCACCCCTTGTCAAACTTTCTAAAAAAATCCAACTTTCGCCAATTCAATCATAATTCTACTACGGACCTCCAAATCACAATTCGGACACGTTCCTAAGTCCAAAATCACCTAACGAAGCTAACGGAATCATCAAAATTCAAATCCGAGGTCGTTTACATATAAGTCAATATTCGGTCAACTTTTCCAACTTAAGCTTTCAATTAAGAGACTAAGTGTCTCAATTCACTCTGAAATCTCTCCGTACCCGAACTAACTTAGCTGATAGCTCATATAACAGTTGTAGAACACAAAAGGACCAGTAAATAAGAGAATCGGGCTACAACTCTCAAAACGACCAGCGGGGTCATTACAAAATATAACGACCCGGCTGGTCGTTTCATGAGTTATAGCCCTGTTTTCCCCATTTCTGCTTCCTTATGTGTTCCTCAGCTGTATTTTATCGTATCGTGTTGGTTGGTTTGGGTCCGAAGTGATTTCGGTGTGGAATGAGACACTTAGTCTCCTATTTAGAGGTTTAAGTTGGAAAAATTAATTGAATGTTAACTTATGTGTAAACGATCTTGGATGTGATTTTTGATGTTTTGGTTAGCTCCATTTGGTGATTTTGGACTTGGGAGCGCATTCGGAATGTGATTTGGAGGCCCGTGGTAGATTTAGGCTGGAATTGACAAAATTGGAAATTTGGCATTTCTTGGTCGGTAGTGGAAATTTTGATATCGAGGTCAGAATGAGATTCTGAAAATTAGAGTAGGTCCGTAGTGTCATTTTTGACGTGTGTGCAAAATTTCAGGTCATTCGGAGGTGATTTGGTAGTTTTCGGCATCGTTTGCGGAATTCAGAAGTTTAGAAGTTCTTAGGCTTGAATCCGAAGGTGATTTGGTGTTTTGATGTTGTTTTGAGTGTTCCGAAGGTTTGACTAAGTTTGAATGTTGATATGTGACTTGTTGGTATGTTTGGTAGAGGTCCCGAGGGCCTCACGTTGATTTCGGGTGGTTGACGGATCAAGGATGAAATTTGGAAGAATGCTGAAGATTTGTTCTCAGCTGTCATAACCACACCTGCGGAATGGGGACCGCAGGTGCGAGGTCCACAGAAGTGAAAGGGGACCGTAGATGCGGGATTTGGAATCTGAGGTTGGACCGCAGGTGCGGAAGGTGGAGCGCACCTGCGAGACCGCAAGTGCGGGGAACAGACCGCAGAAGCGGTCTCGACTAAGTGAAAACGCAGGTGTGGTTGTTTGGATTGTAGAAGCGGTTGTGCAGGTGCGAGAAAAGGGCCGCAGGTGCGGAAATGCCTGGGCAGAAGGTATAAATTGGACCCTTCGCAAAATTTGAGTTTTTTTCACCATTTTTATTCGGACTTGGAGCTTTTTGGAGGTTTTTGAAGAGGGAATCAAGGGGGTTTGCATTAAGGTAAGTTACTTAAGCTTAATACTTGTGATTATGGTAATTTTCAGTTATTTAAGCATGAAATTAGTATAAATTAGGGATGAAATTGAGGGGATTAGGGCTTGAAATTGGAGAGTTTGATTTGGGGATTTGAGAGGCCATTTGATGTTGGTTTTCGATGAATTTGGTATGTATAGACTCGTGAGTGAAAGGATTTTCTAGTTTTTGTGATATTTGTCGGATTCCGAGACGTGGACCCGGGGTCCGGGTTTGGGTGAATTTTGGGATTTTGGTCTAAATTATTAGTTTTTCGTATGGAATTGGGTCCTTGTCCTATATTGATTGCGTTGTATTGCTTTTGGTTAGATTCGGGATATTTGGAGGCCGATTCTAGAGGCAAGGGCGTCGCGGAGTAGGGATTTGACCGGTTTGAAGTAAGTAATGACTGTCAATCTAGTCCTACGGGTATGAAACCCCGGATTTCACATCCTTTCACTACTTTAAGGTGACGCAGATGCCAGGTGACGGGCGTGTGGGCATGCACCGTTGGGGATTGTGACTTGGTCCGTTCCGTAGCAACTATTAAGTTGCGTATTTGATTGAAAACTATATGATACTTATGCGTTTAGAAAGAATTCCTATAAATTTGGGCTGAATGCCATATTTGGGCCTCGTGCCAAAGCTGTTTTGACCCTTAGGGGCATTTTCTTATTATCCTCTCACTGTTTTTGATTGAAAATCTATACTCAGTCATGTTATGTTTACTGATTTCATAACTCATTCTTCATTTCACCGTTTTGATGCATATAAAATGTTGTTTGGGCTGAGCACCCTGATTTTTTCCTGATAGCCCGAGTGGCTTGAGAGTTTATGACTGAGTGAGGCCGAGGGACTGTGATTGTGAGGATATTGAGAGTATAACACGTGAGTTGTCCGTGCGGATTCTGATATTGATACTATAATATGTGAGTTGTCCGTGCAGCACGTGAGTTGTCCGCGCGGATTATAGCGCTTGGGCTAAAGGAGCTCCTCCGGAGTCTGCACACCCCAGTGAGCATGGGTATCCTGAGTGAGTGATATGATGTTTGCCTGAGGGGCTGTTCACGAGTGAGGTTTTGCCCGAGGGGCTGTTTATGTTTTCAACATTTTTACTCACTGCTTCATCACTCTGTTGGAAACGTTGAAAGATGTTTTAAACGGTTTATTGAAACTGGATTTTAAACGAGATGATTTGACTCATATACTGATTTGAAAGCATGTTGTACTTACTGAGATTTCATGATGTGGATTTTATGTGTTTCCTACTGCTTAGTCTTTATTTACTTTTATTACTTACTGAGTTGGAGTACTCACATTACTCCTTGCACCCTGTGTGCAGATCCAGCGGTTGCTGGACGTGCTAGCGAGCGTTGATTTTTATCTGTCGCGGATCTGTTGGAGTTGGCAAGGTAGATGCATGGCGATCGCAGCCTTGCTCTTCTCCCTCCTATCTTCCTATAGATGTTATTAGTTGTTTTATTCCAGACTGTATTAGTCTTATTATTACAGGACAGTCCTTGGTAGATGCTCATGATTTGTGACACGCTGATGTCGGGCTTTTCATCCGCACGTTGTTATTAAGAATTATATTATGAAGTTTTATTAATTAAATAGCATACAGAAACCTTTATTTTGGAATATCGGGTTGTTTCGATAAATGAGTCGACTTGCCTAGTTCCACGTTAGGCGCTATCACGACATGGTAGATTTGGGTCGTGACACAAAAAGTATGAGAAAATTACATGCTCGCATTGCAAGCTATTCACAAAGCAACTTGCTCATTCCGTATACTAACAGGGTATATAGTTGTATGGGGTTGTTCCAACAATGACCTATAACTATAAGAACTATTACATAATACACATAATCTATGTCTATCGGCACAAAAAAATTGCAGCACTGCAAATCATGTTCATATAAATGATTTCAGAATAGAATTCACTTAAAAATGCAGCTAAAACAACCAAAAAAAATTCAAGCTATCATATGGTACCAATATGGCATATAACTATACCAATATGGTATATATTTTTACTGGTTAATTCTCGACAACTATATGACTATACTACTATTACATAACACACATGCATAAAGAGAAAAATAAAAAAAATAGTGTACCGCATATTAATATAATAAAGTATTTCAAGATATTGTACTATATTATTATTATTAAAGAATATCAAATAATGTACCAATTAAATGCAGCTAATACAATCAAAAAATGATTCAACTAGCATATTATACCAACATAGTATATAGATATACCAATAGGGTATATAGTTGTACGGGGTCATTCCAACAACTGCATATAACTATAAAAACTATTACATAATACACAAAATATATGTCCATAGGTACAAGGAAATCCAACACAGCAAAACATGATTATATACATCATTTCAGAATAGAATTCACTTAAAAATGCAGCTAAAACAACCAAAAAATATTCCAACTACCATATGATACCAATATGACATATAATTATACCAATAGGATATACAATTCTACTAATTAATTCCATGCAACTATATATGACTATAAGACTATTACATAATACACATGCATAAAGAGAAAAATAAAAAAATAGTGTACCACATATTAATATAAGAATTGTACTATAATACTATTATATAAAACAAACGCATAAAGAAAAAATCAAAATGATAACATAATACACATGCATAAAGGAAAATTAACAAAATTCAAGCTACTGTACTATTATACTATTACTAAAGAAAAATCAAATAGTGTACCAATTAAATGTAGCTAATGCAACCAAAATGTTCCAACTAACATATGATACCAATATAGTGTATGGTTAAACCAACAGGGTATACAATTGTACGCAACGAGTTTAATTTTTTTTAATTCAATTATTAAACTGAAATAATATCAGTTGTCACATAATCTAATTAACTCAGTGAGAGCTTATGCAATGAATAATACCTCCATGGAATTCCATTAAATAGTTCATTTAGAGAAGTATTTGAAAACAAATGAGAACTTCGTTTAAATTTTGAAAAAGGACATGGAAATTTCAAAAAGATGAAAAAAGATCCAATTATAACAGTATACTATTGCAGTATATTGTATACTATTATGGTATAATGTTGTCATATATTGTATATTATTATAGTAAATTACGTATTATTATAGTATATTATTGCATTATGCTGCAATAAACTGTATAATATGGCGGTATACTTTTATAGTATATATATACTGTTGGGTTACTACGTTTTTCTTTTACAATTTTCAGTTGAAAAATTCGATTCGAATCACCTCAAATAAGCTTCAAATGCGACGAAATTTCAATATGAACTTCTCAAAAGGTACTATAAAAAGTATTTTATAACACCCACTTCGAATCAAACAATAAAATTTCAAAAAGAAATTTTAAATTCAAGAATTCAAGCTCAACAATGGTGGGTCTTCAAACACACACAAAAGTCCAGATCTGGAGTTTGAAATTGTGGTATGCACGGCAACCGGGAGTTTCTCCGATCAACTTATTTCTCTTGTCCATTTTTCTCACTGCGAATATCCTATTTCATTTTTATTTTTAGTTTTTAAATAATTATTAATATATATTTCTACAGTCAAAGTACTTATTATAGACGGAAAGATAGTAAAAAGTAATGTGATTCAAGTTATAAAATAAAACAAAAAGGGAAATAAATTTGCATTTTCTACACGCCCCTCACCTGGGGTAAGCAAATTAAAGGGGAAATAAGAAATTAAATAGTTCGGTAATAAGTTTGTGATGTATAAGTAGGAATTGTTATTAGCTTTCAAGTGGGCAACACCAGGTAATTATTTTGGCCTTGATAGGCACTATGCCTTATTTCCTCATTCGGAAAACCCGATTTAATAACACCTTCGGCTAGGGCTGCTTATCGAGCGGATTGAGCGGTTATTTACTCTTAACGATTTAGCTTATCGGTTATCAGTTTTTAAATGTATTAATCCGCTAGCCACCCGATAAGATATCGGGCGGATTGGTATCGGTTTAGCTCTTATTGGGCGGTTTATCGGCCTAATTCAATCAAAATAAAATAAAATTTAGCCTCTGTATGTTTAAATAGGTGGTCGACGTACTAAGAGGGACGAAGCAGAAGAGACATCGTGATGGGTAAATCATCTGTCTAGAATCTTATTTATGTTTATGCACATTGGCCTTAGTCCATGGGAAAGATTTCCAATTGGCCGTTGTTAAAACAAATGTTCGTCATGCTTTGAATTCTAGGATGCCTTAAAACCCAGGCAAAGTTGATGAAGTAGTGGTGTAACTGGTGTTGTTATCTTGTTTCAGACAATAAATTCTGTCACTTTATCACAGTTAGATGACTCCTTTTATTTGGTTTTCTTTTGTTCTAATTCACTTTGATAGAGTACTAGAGGAAGAAGAGTTTTTGATTATTTAATATATACATGGATAAAAATAAATTTTATATGTATATATATATATTCTTAAGGGGTTAACGAATTATAGGTTAAGAAAATTGAATAATCCGCCCCAAATCGATAAGCCGTTAATAAAAAAATTTCACTATTCCATGTCCGTTAAACCGTTAACCTGATATCAACAAGCCATTAAGCTTCCGTTTCAGTTTGGGTTTGGTTTCCAACATTCCTGCCTTCGGCGCCGTCTAACCGGTCGAAATCTTACCCGGTTCATCAAACGGTACCCAATTCGCAAGAATTTCAGACAACCTTAAAACCCTTCTCTTAAACCCTTCGAAAAGCACAAAAAGAAGCAAACACTTTTCCCCATTGAATTGCAGCACAATGGGCAACCAACGATTTGGCAGAAAACGAGGTTGTTACTCCTCAATATCAATTAGTATTGTTTTTGTTTGTTTTGCAATTTTCTGTTTTACTTATCCGTTTTTTTTCTTTTCGTGTCTGAAATTTGATATAGGCATGAATAGAAGAGTTGAACAGAAACCTTTTACAAAGAACCCGAATATGAAGAAGAAGAAGAATGGTCGATTTGGAAGAGAAGAAAAGCTCAATAGAAGCCCCTCTCCAAGTGTCTCAGGTAAACTCATTCAAACCATAAATGTAGTTTAAGTGCTCCTTCCATTCCAAAAAGAATTCGGGGGTTCTTAAAGAATATATATTTATACTAAATTGTAAACATGGCCCCCAGGGGTTAGTTCAATTGGCTAAGGTTGAGGGGTTCAAGTCCATTTGGTATTTAAGTAGAGAAGGGTAGAGTGGCAGGCCCATCATCCCCGAGTTTTGAAGGTTGTGGTAGATAGATTAGTGTGGTTGTGTACTACTAGACTTCTTTCGTGGAAATAAAGTTTGATTTTTTTTTATTGAAATATTTAGAAAGATATTGACAAAATGACAGTGAAGAAACTGCTTAGTAGCTGTGATGTATGAAATGGGATAATCAGAGTAATAAAAAGAACCGATTTTTCCTTGTTTGTGTTCTGTTATTTGCTGAAAGTTTTCGTTTTTTTAATCTTTTTCTTTTTGGGTGGTGGGTTAATAGATGATTCAGGAGAAGAAAACTCGGAGATAGAAGAATTTGATGCACAAAAGGAACAAGAAGAAGAAGAAGCTTTGAATTGTAAGGAGCCAACAATGTATGACAGTTTGTTGGAGTCATTGAGGTAAAAACATAGTTGCTTGTATCTATCAAATACTTGTGATGGTGGTTGCTTGAATTGTCAACCGCAGGTTTTATTTGTTGTAAAAAATGAAAAGTTTTGAGTTACTTCAATTTTTTGTATTTGGTTTGTTTTTTATGTTGACTATCGAGATCTATATTCTTTAAATTAAAGCAAAGTCGACATCTTTGGTACACAAACAAAATAACAAGACATAATCCACCACATAAGGTACTTTAGGAAAGGAAGTCTTTTCTGATGTGAAGGAACTTTTGCACTTCCATTCTCTGTACATTATCTAACTATTAGGCTTGATAAGCCAGTGAATTAAGAATTGTTGCTGCTTCAAGGCATCATGATTCATGAGGATTGTGTTGTTTATGTATCCTTTTTATGCGTCGAATTGGGTACCTATTAAGTAATAATTGTTTTGCAAATAATTGCTTATGCTCTTTGTAAAGCAACAAGTATGCATCAATTCAAACTAGGTGAGGCCAGTTATATGAATCCTCTGCCCCATTTACTTAGTTTCTTTGTGATTGCTGAAATTTGTTGGATTATTAGGACCTTCTTGAAACCACGGATTCTAATGGTTGTAGCATGTGTTGATCATCTCCTCTTTTCATGTATTTTGGAACCATTAAGCTGCTTGGGATTATATCATGAAAATGGTTTGTGAATTGCGTGCAATTGTAGGACAAAACGAGAAGAATATAACACAGACTCAGAAGAAAATGAAGATGATGTTGAGCAAGCTCATGGTGCGTCTGATGATGAAAATGAAGGTAAGGCCTTAAGGACTAGTGAGAATTTCTGCATTTTACTCTTAATTTTTGTGGACATTATTGCTTGACATTTTGGTTATCAAAAGTTATTGCTGGATGTTTTATGTTCTTTATTTGCTCTTGTATTCCATAATTTTTGATTTCCTTAAGATGGTTATTTCTAATTCTAAGTTGTTTAGGGCGAGACCGGGACTTCTAACACATATAAGTGAGATTTGAAATGAATTGTCCTTCAGAAATGTCAACTCTATAGCTGATCATAAATTCTTTTTTGAACAGTTAACTCTATAGCTGATCTTATATTCTGTTTTTCTTCCAATTTTGTGTATGGAAACAGGCAGTGATAGTGAGGCTTCTAGACTTAGCGAACCTGGTGCTAGTCTAAATGGAGGTGGTCTGGGTAACCCCGTGGGACAGATTGGAGGTACCGAAACTGACGACGATGATTCGGAGGCCTCTGGTTCAGATGAAGAACATGAATTGAGAGTAAATGGTCAACCTACCAAAGGGGCTTGTGCAAGCACGAGGTGCGACTAGTTTTAACTTTTAATTGAGTTTGTTGCCTTTTGTTTTAGTTCCCTTTGATGTTCCAATAATTGTGTTTGTTCACTTGTTTATGTTTCATGATTTTGTTGGATTAAATTCTAGATATAATGCACATGTCTCTTCCTTTGGGGACAAATCAAAGTATATTACTTGTGCAATATTACTGCCAGATTGTATGAGTTTCAGCTGGGAAAGTGTTTTTGGTTTGGTAGTGTCCACTTGCTTTAAATGTTTGGTTGGCTGAATAAGACTATTCGACAAAAGATATGTTAACTCTGTATTGTAGTTTACGAACATCTACTTATCATAAAAAGCTAATTAGTGGAAACATCTAAATGCTTCATTGACTATCCATCACAGACAAGATGCAGTGAATCATGTGCCATTCTGAATCGGTTGCTTCTTTTACTCTTAAACTGCATTTTTCCACATGAAATGTGCCCATTAGGGATGGATTTTTGTTGCATCACTTGCTCCTCAACGGTGTCCTATTAGAAGGAGAAGATAGGGTAAGAATAATCTAAAGGCAATTGGACTGATCCAGATCCAAATCTAGTTTGATGGTTGAGGAAAGATTTTATAAGACAGAAGAAGTTATGAAAATTCTTAACCTAACATGTTCTTTCCATGCATGCAGCTCATTTCACTCTCATTTGGATCACAAGTTATCCAAAGAAGAGGTTGACATGCTACAGAAAAAGAAATGGACTTACAAATGGGTGGTAGCCATGTCAAATTGCAAGTGGAGAGGGACAGGCGAGTGTTTTCTGAAGGTAGCTTTGTCCTTTTTTTTTTTTTTTTTTTTTTTTTGCATATTGCTATGCTTCCTTATTCTATCGTTGATTGCTTCATAGAACTCGAACCTGTCTTTGCGCTCGGTTGTTTTAGTTCTCCATTCTTTCATCTCTTATATTCTGGGCAGAAGGTCTATTAGGCTATGCTCAAGTAATATGAGTTTGGTAAATAAATAGATAGTGGTCTGTGATTTTCCATAATTCATTGCAGAATTGTTGGAGCAACACATAACTTCGCTGGACCTAACATCCATTTTCATGGAAAATTTGGCAATAAATCTATAGAGTATTTTTGGTCCAAATAATGTGAAAGTGGTGTCCTGCTTAAAATCTTCTTGGATTTATTTGTCTATTTTTCAAAAGGAACAGAAAATAGTTCATGAACAGTGCGTCCCCAGGGCTTAGTTCAAGTGGCAGATGTTAAAGGACTTGTAACTTAGTCACATGTTCAAGCCCTGTACCATGCGAATTAAGACTGGTATTTAATTGGAGAAGGGTAGAGGGACGGGCTCCTTATCCCCGAGTTTCCACGGCGGCGATTAGCCCTAAGGGTTGGCCCGGAGGGATTTCTCCTTCATCCCCCCCAAAAAAAGTAGTTCATGGACAATGCTGTTGCCGGAGTTTTATAATTCTTGTCCATTTGGTAGGGATTCCAATTTTTTTTAGGGGTTTTCTAGGATTCTGGTATCAATTCTCATCTTGCGTCTGCCTTTTTTTTAGATACCTGTCAATTCCAATTATTTGTGATCAAGCTTCAAACTTGAAGGTGTAGTAATACTTATTGTAGTGCTTGTCTAGTTACTCTGCAGCTCTTTTTTGAATTTGTCCTTGTAATATCCATTGGTCTAAACTTGTGTGAGCGTTCTCTGTGTTTCTTTTTGGGATAAACAACTTAAGGCTGTTAAGGATATCGACAATCAAGAACTCTCTTTTCTAAAATATTGCTCCCTGTATTTGTATTAATTTATCTGTGTACCATGTTTTTTGATACTTAATGGATGAGTTTAGGTCATATTCCGTAGGTGACTGTGTTAGGTTCACAAAGGAATATCTTTTGTTGCATTGCTGAGTAGAGGAAACCTCACAATATCTAACTGCACTGCTCTATGCTACATCAATACGTTCAACTGTTTTAATTTTATGCATTGCTTTTCCACAACGATCTTCCTATACAAGAAGTTGCATTGCTATTCTGCAGGAGCTAGACGGCTTCTTATTTCATGGCTTGAAGCCGGCACTATACAAGCATTGGTTAGGTATCTATGAGAAGGCTGGAGGCTCCGATTTTGATTCATCAAAACAGAGATTATTTTTCTCCCTCTGTAAGTAAAGCCCATCGTTTGTTTTGGTCATTTACTCGTATTAGACTTATCAAATATCTGTTGCCTGCGGTTTGATGATTGGTGGATAGAACTATGTGCCTGTTTCTTAGTTAGTTTGCAACGACTTGTGGAAGATATATCAATCACAGTCCGCAACCCTCAGAGTAGATCATTAGTGTGACTCCAGCACCTTATTTTCTTTCAGTTTGTCAATCGAATGGTTGTGTCACTTGTTTCTTGATGTTATGTGGTTCCACATTGATAGTTGTGGTTTTATAGCAGCACATATTTTTGACTGAAGTTGTGTTTCCTACTAGGTGTGATTTGGTGAAGTTAAAGTAGAGCAATGAATTTGGTTATCAGTAAAAGTAGAGTAATGAATTTGAGTTAATCTTGTGGTATAAGTAGAGCAAAAAAAGAGATCATCAGCGGTTTAGAGATGTCCTTGGCTGCATTATCAGCTACTATGTCATTTAGTGGCAAAAATACTTGTGGAGTTATATATGTATTTGATTTTGTAAACTTTACACAAACTGAAATTGTACCAAGTGAAATATTTATATACATGTAATTGGGCAAAGTAGTAAAAAAAATGAAAAAGAAAATGGATGGAGGATAGAGAGTGAGGTTGGCTTGGTTGAGGACAGAGGATCTCCAGATTTGAATCTTCACAACAAACCTCAGTGTGAGTCCATCTTCTGCAGCTTTTGTGGGGGACACTTATGCTTGTGTATTGCAGTAGGCCAGGTGGATTGGTCGAGCTGAAGGCAAGCTGGTCCGAACACTATAATTACCCCCACCCCCCAGTTAAAAAAAAATTAAAATAAGAAGACTAAAAAATCCCTAATTGATCTGCCAAATGGTCCATTGGACATGGAGGTCCACTTGTAGTGCTGTTATTCTTGATAGGTGAACATCCACTTATAATGCTGCAAAAAATATCACTTCTTTAAACTTGGCTTATTGCAAAAAAGTAAACATGCTTGACTACGTATTCATACTTGACTTATTCTTGTGGCACCCCTTTTGTGGTTAACCTGGTGGATTTTATCTCGCTGTCCATGTATTACTTTCCGTTTCTTGTCCTGCTATTTACTAGTGTTGTAATTGCTATTACTCCCTTTATTCATGTAGGCAACAGCTACCGGGATATTTTGCACCACAACAAGAAACCCTTCTATCTCAAAGGTCTAGAAGAAGATTCAAGTACCATGGATGCTTATGTTATGCATTCTGTAAGAGCATCTGCTTAACTTTTTTGTTTTTTTTGAGAAAGAGCATCTGCTTGACTTCTTTTCACCCTAATTTCTTTGTCCTATTTTGAGTGATGTAGTTCATATCCAATATTGCAACCATGTCTTGATTATTTGAGGGAATCATGTCTTGCAGCTTAATCATATATTCAGAACTAGGGATCTTGTAAAGAAGAGCGAGGCGAAAATAACTAAGCTTCCGGAGAGTGTGAAAGCAGATACCCTTACTAATGAAGCTTTTCTTGACCGTGGGTTTACTCGCCCCAAGGTATTTACCTATTTCATTCTTATGCTTCTGAAAATGAATTTGTGAGAAATAGACACTTGTTTTCTATGTTACGCGGATTCTTCATTTGTCTTGACGTACCCCGTCGATTGGTTGTGAAAAGGGGTATGATAGGGCGTGAGTAATATGGGTATGAAAAGGGTGTGACTTGTGAGTACTTTGTGCTGATTCTTCAGAATACACTAGAAATTAGCAAAAAACTTGAGGTAGTACTTGATATTAAGCTTGGTATGTTTTATTGAAGGTGCATCCTTGTCTTGTTTTCAAATTTTTTGATAATCAGGGCTTTGATGTGTCAAACTGTGGTTATTCTTAGAATAAGATTTCTATATGGTAATGGGGACTTATGCGATTTCATTAAAAAGAAAATAGTCTGACCTGCTCTTTGTACCTGCACTTTTCTGACATTACATTCTGTATTCTCTGCTGAAGTTCTACTCTTAAATGCTATATCATAGTTATGGTGGAGTTAGATTATTGCAGAGGAGACTAGTTGAAGTACAATAATAACCTTCCAATCCCGCTCTTAGTCTTTAGAGACACTTAAACTATTCCACCACTGACCCACTTTTTATGTGTATCACTCTTGCTAGTAGGGTTAGCCTTTAAGAAGCTTGTGAGAAAGCACGGGAGAAAATATATTATTGATGTCTATACATATGTTACAATGAGCCCTATATATATACACACATAACATGTCCTACTCCTAACATATATTGGATTAGGGTTATTTATTTACTCCTATTTACATGACTATTCTAACACTCCCCCTCAAGCTGGTGCATATAAATCATATGTACCAAGCTTGTTACATATGTAGTTAATACGAGGACCAGTGAGGGACTTGGTGAAAATATCTGCAAGCTGATCATTCGACTTCACAAACTTTGTAGCAATATCTCCCGAGAGTATCTTTTCTCTAACAAAGTGACAGTCAATCTCAATGTGTTTAGTTCTCTCATGGAACACTGGATTTGACGCAATATGAAGAGCAGCTTGATTATCACATACAAGTCCCATCTGACTAATCTCACCAAATTTCAACTCCTTGAGCAACTGTTTGATCCAAATTAGCTCACATGTCGCCATAGCCATTGCTCGATATTCTGCTTCTGCACTAGACCGAGCAACCACATTCTGTTTCTTGCTCTTCCAGGACACCAAATTTCCTCCTACCAAGACACAATATCCAGACGTAGAACGTCTATCAGAAGGTGATCCTGCCCAATCAGCATCTGAGTATCCAACGATCTGCTCATGGCCTCGACCTTCAAACAATAAACCTTTGCCTGGAGCTGATTTTATATACCGAAGAATGCGAACAACTGCATCCCAATGACTATCACACGGAGAATCCATAAATTGACTCACAACACTCACAGAAAAGGAAATGTCAGGTCTTGTCACTGTAAGGTAATTTAATTTACCAACCAACCGTCTATATCTTGCAGGATCGCTAAGAGGCTCCCCCTGTCCTAGCAGAAGTCTAGAATTTGGCTCCATCGGAGTGTCAACCGGTATACAACATGTCAATCCTGTCTCTTCAAGAATATCTAAGGCATACTTCCGTTGTGAGATCACAATACCTGAGCTGGACTGAGCTACCTTAATACCCAGAAAATACTTTAGTTTGCCCAGATCCTTAGTTTGAAAGTGTTGCAAGAGATGTTGCTTCAACTTACTAATACCATCCTAATCATTGCCGGTAATAACAATATCGTCAACATAAACGACCAGATAAATACAGAGATTTGAAGCAGAATGTCTATAAAATACAAAGTGATCAGCTTCACTCTGAATCATGCCAAATTCTCGAATAACTGTGCTGAACTTACCAAACCAGGCTCGAGGAGACTGCTTTGGACCATAGAGGGACCGGCGCGACCGACATACAAGGCCACGAGACTCCCCCTGAGCAACAAACCCAGGTGGTTGCTCCATATAAACTTCATCCTCAAGGTCACCATGAAGAAAAGCATTCTTAATGTCCAACTGATAGAGAGGCCAATGGCGAACAGCAACCATGGATAGAAAAAGGCAGACTGATGCTATTTTAGCCACGGGAGAGAAAGTATCACTGTAATCGAGCCCAAATATCTGAGTATATCCTTTGGCAACAAGACGAGCCTTAAGACGATCAACCTTACCATCTGAACTAAGTTCGACTGCATACACCCAACGACAACCAACAGTAGATTTACCTGAAGGAAGAGGGACGAGCTCCCAAGTACCACTCGTATGTAAAGCAGACATCTCGTCAATCATAGCCTGTCGCCACCCGGGATGAGACAGTGCTTCACCTATAGACTTAGGTATAGAAACAGAGGACAAAGATGACATAAATGCACAACGGGATGATGACAGACGGTGGTAACTTAAACCGACATAATGAGGATTAGGATTAAGTGTGGACCGTATACCTTTTCGTAGTGCAATAGGTTGATCTAAAGGAGACAAATCCACAGTATTAGCAGGGTCAGGTGCAAAACGTGAATCAGCTGGGCCTGATGCTGGATGCGGACGACGATGATAAGTCAGGAGTGGTGGAGCAGTAGAAGGTTGAACTGGACTAAATGGTGGCACTGGAGCTATAGTTGGTGGAATTGGACTAGGTGGTGGCACTGGACTCGGTGGTGGCACTGGAGCTATAGTTGGTGGAAGTAGACTAGGTGGTGGCACTGGACTCAGTGGTGGTACTGGAGCTATAGGTGGTGGAGCTGTGGAGTAAGATGAATGGGGATAGTGACTGAATCTCCAAAAGACGGAACTGGTAGCACCTCAGAAATATCTAAGTGATTAACTGGACCTGTGAAGTATGGTTGGGTTTCAAAGAAGGTAACATCAACAAACATAGGAAACCGCTGGAGGTCAGGAGAATAACATCGATATCCCTTTTGCATTCTCGAGTAACCCAGAAATATGCACTTAAGAGCACGAGGAGCTAACTTATCTTTTCCTAGAGTAAGGTATTGAACAAAACACGTACTCCCAAAGACACGGGGTGGAAGAGAGAATAAAGGTAAGTGGGGAAACAGGACAGAGAATGGAACTTGATTCTGGATAGCTGAAGATGGCATACGATTAATAAGATAGCAAGACTAAGAACTGCATCCCCCCAAAAATGCAACAGAACATGAGATTGTATGAGTAGGGTATGAGCAGTTTCAATAAGATGTCTATTCTTTCTTTCAGCTACCCCATTTTGTTGGGATGTGTACGGACAAGATATTTGATGAATAATCCCATGGGAGTTCATAAACCCCAAATTGATTTTGAATTTCAGCATGGAAGGTTTGGAAAATAGAAAACAAATCAGATCGATTTTTCATCAAAAATATCCAAGTGCACGTGGAATAATCATCAATGAAACTGACAAAGTAGCGGAATCCCAAGGTAGAACTGACCCAACTAGGACCCCCAAACATCTGAATGGACTAAAGTAAAAGGTGACTGTGCTCGATTATCAAGGCGCCGCGGGAAATGGGAGCGAGTATGCTTACCGAGCTGACATGACTCACACTCTAGAGTGGACAAGTGAGATAAGCTAGGTACCATTTTCTGAAGTTTTGACAAACTGGGATGTCCCAACCGTTTATGTAATAAATCTGGTGAATCAGTAATGGGACAAGTTATTGAAGGAAGACAAGATATGAGTCCATGTGATTTTGCAAGGATAAGGTAATATAGTCCATCTGATTCACGTCCGGTACCAATGATCCGCCCTGTACTGCATTCCTGTATAAAAACAAGGTCATCAAGAAATA